>NW_026126409.1:23980000-24185000 GCF_943737965.1 Phodopus roborovskii
GGCCTCAAAGGCCATTCAGAAATTCAGAAGAGCACATTTTAAAAGCCTATGTACAGCAGCTTTGCTCGGGTTTTCATAAAGTTACCTAGGATGTCACAGGATCACAGCTGTATGCACATATATAATAAGCTTCTTCTGCTTCACCCAGAGATGGCTCTAATACCTACCATAACCTTTCTGTGTAAACACAGAGAAATCAGAGGAGCAAGCACTGATGAATCAAAGGAATTCATGCCGGCCCTGCGGTCTGGTGGCCAATTCCTAATACATTCCCAGGTTGTTCAGTAGGAAGCTTGGGTCAGTGGACTGGAACTTGGCATGGTGAGCTTTCCCTCTGAGCTGCAATTACAGGGACAACTCTGCTTTAATAACCACAAACCTGGGACCTGCAGAGACACAGTACTCACTTTGTCTTCGTGCTGCCTGCTGTGCCATACTGGCAGCCTTGCTAGGCCAGAGCTGGGCTTCTGAAAGGTAACTAATACATGCAGATCAGAGGTTTGCACTACCAGAGCACAGGACACACACAGACACTCCTCCCATTAAGTCTCATAGCTATAATGCAGGTAAAGGGCTGCACACCCAAAAGCATGTGGCATGCTTGAAGTGCTTTTGTGATGAAGGGCTGCAGTGTTCCATACAGCCACACACAAAGAACTGCTGGGCATTAGGGTGCTATGATCATCTGAGCATAAGACAGTCATGTGCTGCCTACAGAGGTTGTGGAAATAAAACAGATGCAACATAAACACAAAATAAATGCACAGGAGAAAGTAAAAGCAAAGGGCAACCAAAGATTAACCAAGGCAAATAGAAAAGAAGTGCTACCCAGTATAAGCTGGCCAAGGACATGTGTCTGAGAAGGTAAGATATGAAATTGTCCCCAGAGGATGGTTTTGTGGACTGAAGGTGTGTGGGAGGGTTTATCCTCTTCATTAAATACAGTCAGTCCTCCATAGGCTCTGCAGCCAAACATGAAAACAAGGATGGACACAATACTCAAAAAAAAAAAAAAAAAAAAAAAAGACTGAATCTGTATAGGAAATGCTTTCTTTTCCTGTGTCATTATTCCACACACAAACTGGTATTACAACTATAAGTGGCTTTTGCACTGCACTATGTCTGTGCATCTCAGTGAGCTGAAGTGGGTGTAGGCAAATGTTACACTATATTTGTACTAGGGACTGGAGATTCACAGATTTCTGTGTCAAACCAATTATCTGATGGAAAGGGTACTTTGGGATCTATATTGTATTCTGTAGGGCTATTCTCCATCCAATTATTCAAGTAGTAAGATAGAGTTTTAGGTAAAGGTCTGTTAGGAGTTGGTTAGAACTCATGCATGCCCCTCTCCACTTGTGATGCTAGTGTTCACATGCTAACATATGTGAAGACATGCAATGCACCAGGCTGAATCTGATGTGGAAGTTTCCTGAAAGAGGCAGCATTCAGTATGTTGACCTTATCCACTAAATAGCTCTTTTCATTTCATTTATTTATTTGTTTGTTTATTTATTGCTTTTTGGGTCAGAGTTTTTTTGTGTAATAGCCCTGGTTGTCCTGGAACTCACTCTGTAGACCAGGCTGGCCTCGAAATAACAGAGATATGCCTGCCTCTGTCTCACAAGTGCTAGGGATAAAGTCATGTGCCACAACCACCCAGCTTTATTTCATTTTTAAAACCTCAAATTTATTTTAGATAGAAAATAGCAAACTACTGTATGTGATTAAAAATGCACAATGACACAATTTTTCAGCACATTGAGATCCACAGTATAATTGACCCAAATCAACTTCTTGAAACATCTCAGATTGTTTTCCTTGAATCAGGAAGCAGGAAAAGTACATTAGCCCTGGAATTGTAGTACTGAAGACAAATCTAAAAATGATCTGCATTTGGGATTCCACATATTGCCTTGGGCTCCTTCTCTTTAGGAATTAAAAATATAATTCCTCTCTTCAAAAGCACAAATGAACTAATGGAATAAGTCCAATTGCCCAGCAATTCCTCTACAGCCTTAGGAACTACGGACTCCATAAAATTCAGCTGAATCAATAGTTTGGATTACAACAGAAAATTCTCAATGACCTTTATTTATTCTATTGCTTTCTCTAAAATGTTTGTGATTTTTACCAAATAGAATGCTACCATTAAAATTAAATATAGATTGTAAAGCCAATGTCATTAATCTTATTTGTTATTATTGTTGTGATATGAGGATTGGTCTCCCACCATTGTATGTAATCCATGTTTAATTTTGGTGAACATGTTTTCTACATTGTTACCTAAATGTATTAAACACTTTTGATTTCTACCTGTGGATTTTGTCATGATGGTTCTCCAATCCCCTACCTCTGCCCCAACAGCAGCATGTGTGACAATTCCAAGGTTTGCAATATTAAAAGGTTGTACTTTATTGTTCCCATAACTATCTTAGCTCCTTTAACACAGTATTGCTAACAAAGAATTTAACAAAGACTTGTATAGAGAACAAACCTCCAAAACATTTTCCCTCATTTCTCCATGGGTAAAATATTAAATGAAATAGATATAGAGGTTTTTTTTTTTTTACAACTCCTGATAATAGTTTAAGTATTTTCTATATAAAACAATCTCATTAATTTCATTTTTTACTACCAGCTTTAGTAAGCTAATCTGAAAACAATTATTAGAAATCACCATTTCACTATGCCTGACTAGAAGTAACAACTATAAGGAACTGGGGATGGCGCTTGTCATAATGTGTGCAAGACCCTGCCAGTTATATCTAGTACAATCAAAGAAACAAAGACTACAAAAGTAAATAAAAACAAAGTGTTGTCAACTTAAAACCTAGCTCCTTTTAATATCTTCTTGGGAGGTTCAGGTATATAAGAAAATAAACCTGCTAGTTAATAAATTTTTATTTTAAATATATGGGGGTATTTTTGACTGCATATATGTCTGTGAACTAATTGCATGCTTATGCTCATAGAGGCCAGAGAGGGTATTGGATTCCCTGGACATAGAGTTAACAGGTGGTTGTGAGCTGCAATGTGTAGCTGGGAATTGAACTATGGTTCTCTGGAAGAGCAGCCAGAGCTAGCAACAGCTTAGCTATCTCTCCAGTCCCTTAAATGTAACAGCCTTATTCATTAAAACCAAGTATTTGGATTGGCAATTCAGGCTAGTACCAGAAATGCTTGTCAATCACAAGGTTCTAGGTTTAATCCTCATCACTTGGGTTGAGGAAGACTCAAAAGGCGAAGCTTTTGATTTTAGTCTATTACACAACCGCTGTAATGCCTTGTGTTTTTAAAAAGTTGATTGTTTAAAATATCGCAAGCAGAACTAGATGGATGGCTCAGAGGTCAAGATCACTTGACCTGAATTTGGTTCCCAGTACCCTCATAGTGTATCACAACTATCTAAAACTTCCAAGGACTTCTTCTGACCGTATTTTTAGGCATGTAAATGGTACACATAACATATGTTCAGGCAAAATAATCATACATAGAAAATGAAAATACATCTAAAGATTTTTAAGTTGCCATCAATTCAGCTTTAGTCCTGTGGGGTCTGAATCAGTGGTCACTCACATTAATATCTGCTCTTCAAAAATGTGGAGAAAGGCTAAGCATAAACAAGACAAGAATTTAGTGTATTGTTTCAAGACAGAAGCAAATAAGCATTTAGAGCCACAGTGATAGTTCACATGAGTCATGAAAGTGGTTAACAAGATGTTAAGTCTTGAAAGCCTCCATTCATTTGGGTTCTATAAGCCCAATCCACACCAACACACATAACCCCCCTTCTTTGCAAACAAAGACTGAGCATTCTCTAATATGGACACCACATCCAAAGGATCCCTCTGCAGACATTTTCTTATATTATTTTCTATCCTGATGCAAATATGTTTTGTAAAACCATGCTCCATTTTCTTTCTTTCACCTTCATTTAATGGATACAACTTTAGGTGCCCAACATCACATCAACATCTTTGGACATCAGGCTGTGCTCCCCAGACAAACTCTATTAGAAAACATGTACTTTCTGTCGTCATTGAAGTGAATTACTTCTTGCACTAAACGGCTAAGAAACCATTTCTGGTAAGAGCAAAGCCAAGATGCAGTGGTAATTTCTCCAAATGAAATGCAGTAGCATCAATACACACATTTAGGATGCACATAAAACTACTAGGATGTCACCCCTAAACCCACCCGACTCTCTGCAAAGCTTGTAGTGTTTTTTAAAGCAAATAAATATTTTTAAGCTCTTTAAATTCACACATTCCTTTATCCACTTATGTATCTCCATGAAACAAAGTGATTCCCAACTCATTTCATAAAAAAAAAAAATCATATAAAATTGTGAAGTGCATTTTGAGACAACTCTAAGACTTGAACTTTCAATTTAGGTACAACCACACACAGCTGACTCTAATACTTGTTTCAGTTCCCTGTACCTTTCCCATGAAATCAATCCTAAGTGCATTGCTGATATCAAAATGACAATATCATTTGCCTTAACAAGGGAATTTTTGGATGCATGAACTGTCTACGTTATTGCACCAGAGACAGTAATTAAACCTTCACCAGTTCATGCACATTTCCCAGTGCACAAGCACGCAGGCTATTATGTGATGCTTATTAGCTTTTCTCTGTGTTAAGAGAATAGGCCTGGCGGGGGAAAGATGAACAAGTCTTGTTTCATTGCTATAGGTATTTTTAAAAGAAATCTCTACTGTATGTGGCATGGGTAACTTCTCTCAGTGTGTTTGAAATCATTCAGTAAGCACCACATGGTGCAGTAATGTCACCCTGCAGTGGGGCAGCAATAACTCATGATCTGTTTCACTTCATATTTGTCTAAGAAGCTAAGCTGCATCAATATGTAGTACTGCCATTCAATGTTCTTCCATCAGGATCAGCTGAGAACTGGTGAATTTATTTTATTTTACATGTGAAGGGCACCAAAGAAAGAAGGAGGAGTATCATATTCAACTTAGTGTGTAGGAATGAAGTCACATAGGCACCAGGAACAATTCTATTTACATGAACTGTAAATCAAGCAAGGCCATTCCAGGGCTAACTAGGTTTGTAGCACTGACTAGGTTGGCCAGTGAGGCCAACATTCAAACAACTGTGAATAGTCAAATCATTTGACCCATAAAGAAACTGAGGTTCCATTCTTTTTCATTATGTTTTCTATTTTGAGACAGGTTTCAATATATAGCACAGAACTTACATAGTATCTGGAACTTATAGTGAAGCCCAAACAGGATTTTCTCAAACACACCATCTTCCTGCCTCAGACTCTTGAGTTGTAGGATCACAGGCATACACAATGTGGTTTCACTCATGTTTCTACTCTTAAGCTTCAACTTCATATATGAAGGAATAGTTCGTGGTACATAAACAACTGTATTATAATCCCAAATATTGTAAAATTCAGATACTTAATCTAGTATTAGAGTGCCAAAAACTCATGATGAGCCAAAACAGTAAGTCTTGCCAGCCCATTATCAAATGATGAGGATGGGAGATAAAAAATGAAATAAATTAGCTAGCCTGGGTTCAAAGTTAATACCAAAGATCCAAAGAAGTGATAGCATTAGAATGTCATAACTCCATTACAATGCATCCAATCAGAAAACACTTCTATATTCATATTCATTTTTTTCAGAACTACCACTCTTGGGTTTTCATTAAGAAAAATTGTCTTTAAATATCCTGCCTTGGGAATAGAACTATACAAAGCAAATGAGGCAATTACGACTAAAAACAACAAAATACCTGAAGGAAGATTATGAAACAAGATATTACAAATCAACAGGGGCGGAGATCAGAATAAAGACATGGACCAACAGTTTTTCCGATGAAACTTCCATAGTGATGACAGCTAAGCATGCATAATCACAGAGTACAAATCAAATTCCCCTTAACAAACTCTGAATAACAGACCTCCATCAATGTCACTGTCTCCCACAGCAGGTGTTGACTAGACAAAGACTTGACTTTGATCCAGAAGCCTTGATGTGTTTTACATCTTCAACAACCCCTTCACCCCCTCTGAATGTTTGAAAAGCATCATGTCAGCTCAACATATGCCAAAATACAGATTCATGAAGTGCAAGCAATGACATGCTTAATAAATCTCAGTAGGAAGTGTTAACACTAATGTTTTAGTGATCTAGGTTCCTGGAACCAGGTGATACAGTGATGAAGACAGCCATGCCATGGTAAGATGGCAGGAGGCAGAAATAAAAAATGGTCTTCACTGCAATGCACCTTTTCCTACACTTAAAAACATTAAAAATGAACTTTGTCTAAAATGTTTGAACAAGTGCTTTATAAGTAATTCTATAAAACCCAGTCCTAGGTTTCTTTGGACAAAACCAGAGAGGCTATTTCAGCAATTAGTTGATGTCATTTATCCAAATTATTCCAGGAATACAGTGGCCACCATCATGCTACAACCATGATCCCCTGTACTGTGACTAACTGTTGGAACTTGTTCACATCAGCAGCAGGCTGGGTCTGGTGCCATACGCAGCTGCCATGTGCATTACATTTCCATAGCTAAAAGTTACTTTCATTATTTGATTCCACTTTTTTCTAACTAACAGGAAATGAAAAAGCTGACAGACGGTTAAAAATATATACACCACTCTAAACAGCACAAATAAATATAAGTGAACCATAAAAATCTTGAGAGAATTACCATTTTTTTCAACAACAATTTTAATTCTAAACACTCAATATTCCCATTAAATCTCCTAGACACAATTACATTGACAAGGCTTTATACATTTCAAAGGAATATGACAGAAGACTTAGTTAAATGTTATATTAAAGATTCATTGTAAATTAAATATTAAAAAGTATTCAACAGATCCAAATGTGGTTCAAATCCATCTGTCACTACAAACTGTATTTTTTTTTCTTTCTTTTGCATTGCCATATGCTGGGCACAGCACACATGCTTTTTTCTGATCTTCTATTTGGAATCCTTCCTTGGAATTGAGTAGGCATACATAGTTTACACACAAAACTCATCCTGCTTTATAATAAAATCACCTCACCGACACAGCTCATTGTATTCAAGGTACGATGACCCCAGGTGTAATTCAATGAGACACAGTCATTTTCCTAAAATGTGTTAGTATTCTTAGAAATGACATGTGGAAGATTCCTGGATGGTTTAGCCAGAAGTGGTAATATATTTGAAGAAAAGCAGAAAAGGAAATTCATTGTTAGTACGCCCCAGATTTGGAGTATGTACGGAGGGCATAAACACAGAAGTAAAAAACAGAGAAAACTGTAGCTTTACATGTGTATAAGAGGTTACATTTTCCTTATTCCGCTGATATTTTGATTTACAATACAAAAGGCACTATAATTATGATCAGATTATGATGTCTCCAAGATTCACATTGACATTTGTCCTAAAGGTCACGGTCCCATAGTACTGAGAAGTAAGATGCTCAGGAGCTAATTGATATTAAAGAGTACCTGAGAGCAAGGCCTTCATGATTGTCTCAGCATCTTTAAAGCAGGAGTTAGAAAGCCCAGTTTGAGCACCTCATGTGATGAAGCATCTACCATGTACTAATGTAGCATCAAGCCCTCACAAGACATCGAGGAGACAAGAACTTGCAGGCCCCAAAAACAACGACCTAAATTAACCAGTGTTCTTTATAAATTGCCTGGTCTTTCCATCCAGTGATAGCAATAGGAAATGGACAAGTCACCAGGAAAGCATAAGAGAAACTCTAATAAAATCTGCCACATAATAGTTCAGGAGACATAGGTCTTCTTGCTATAGCTGCTCTGAAGAAAAATAAAGAAGAAAAAAAATGTATTCAGGAAGACCCAACATATCAACATTCCAGCCTGTCTTTAGGGTTACCTCTGGAGAAGTATGCAGAAAAAATAAAACATGAGTACAAAGTAACCACCAAAGGACATAACTGTTGGTGGGTACAGCCAACTATATAAACTATATTTCTGGGACTGCTAGATACTGGAGACCGTGGAGACAAGAAATGGACTAAGGCCTTTATGGCACTAGTAAGAATTCATACAAGGGCCATCAACCAACACATCCACTGGCCATCTCTGTTTCTCACCTAACAATACAAACACAATTCTTAATGTGGATTTAGTGGATTTATAAACTGTCTATTTCATAGATACCAAAATATGGTTATTTACAAGAGCATCATCTTGTTACTTTCAATGAAATAATTCAGAGAATATGTCCATTTCCGTTGTTTTGGTCATTCCATTCAACACTGTGCAAAGGCTGAGAATACAAAGATACCATTTTATGAATCCTGAACTGTTTTCAACTGTTATGAAGCTACACTTGCCAAGCATGGTAGCTTATATCTGCGATCCCAGAACCAAGACTTCCTTGATTTTGGAGCAACCTTGGGCTTAAGTCAATACTAGGCTAGCCATGGTAAAATACCAAGACTCTGTCTCAAAGCAACCAAACAATCAAAATAATGCTAATACCAACAGCATTCTCAACTTCAAACTTTTCAATATAATAGGATAAAAATGTATTATCTATGACTGATAGCTTGGGAACCAGCATAGGACCAACCCAAATCCCCTGAACATGGGTGTCAGTTAGGAAGAATGAGCAGTGTATGGGCCCTCTGGTAGTGGATCAGTATTTATCTCTAGTATATGAATGGACGTTGGGAAGCCCATTCCACATAGAGGGATTCTCTCTCAGCCTCGACACTTGGACCTAGGCCGTGCTCCAAATGATATGATGAACTTTGAAGATCCCTCATGGAAGGCCTCACCCTCTGTGAGGAGCAGAAAGGGGATAGAATAAGGAGTTGGGATGGGGAGGAGAGGGAGAGGGAATTGGGAATGACATGTAAAAGAAGCTTGTTTCAAATTTAAAAATGTATTATCTACAATGTTATCTATGTTATAATATATACACATATGTATTCATCTAAGACTAGTAAGATAATACATAGTAGACAGCTTCAACAAGGAAAAGTAAGGTTATAGATCTGGGAGTTAGTAGTCTAAGACTAGGGTTCTGATCACCCCTCCATATTCATTAGAAGTCATGAATATAACATATAAATATCGGAGTATGTGCCAAAAAACCCACATTTGATTAAAATTGTAATGCATTTTTTACATTATATAATTACCTATAAGTATTAATGTTGTTTGCATGTATGTTAAATATCTTATGTTAAGTTCATATAAGATGAGTTTATGCTAATGTCACATGTGTGATATGATAGGGTGATTTTGTAATCTGCAGAAATTTGTCCTTAACAGGGAGTACATGCTAAAGTTCTCACCAATGAAGTAAATTTATCAGAGTCCAATTAGAATAGTTTAAAACAAAGTAGATAAATAATAGAATGAATACTGTAACTGGATGAGGTGTTCTTACAGTAATATTTTGTGCTTTCTTTGGTATGTCTAATTGAAGAAAATATATAAATTTTCCACATTGATGTTTTATATGTTAAAAAAACATTGTTTTTATAATTGTGTCAATTTTTTTGTCTCACTAGACATTTGGATTGTCACTTAATGGACACGATGTCCTGGATTTGTTCCATGAATTAATAAAAAAAATATGGTATACACACTATTAAATTTTGCACAGGCATAAAGAACAATGAAAATATGACATGTTTTACAGGAAGATAGATACAGCAGAGGGTGGTTATGGTAAGCAAAATAAGCCAGAGTCAGAAAGATAAATGCTATATTTTCTCTTATACACAGAATGAAATTGTGTGTGTGTGTGTGTGTGTGTGTGTGTGTGTGTGTGTGTGTGTGTGTGTTTGTATTTTGGCATGTATGTTTGTGTGATGAGAAGGTCCAAAGGGGACAAAAAGGAGCAGAGATCTCAAAAGAGAGAAGAGTGTGTAGAAGAGAAAGCCATAGAACATGTGTGACATGAGCAAAAGGGGAACTTTTATGATGAAAGGAGATCAGTAAGAAAGTGGCATAGATTAGGCCTGGATGGATAGCTCAACGGGAAATATAGATGCTTGCTTTTAAGCCTCCCATCCAGAATTTGGCCCCAGAATTGATGTGGTGGAGGAGGAGAACCTACTCCTATTCTCAATAAATACTCAGTGAGATGAACACATAAGCACACACATGCACATACATAAATAAATAATTGTGTGTACATAACATCAACATTTAAAAAGAGTTAGTGGAGATGGGAGGGCAGGAGTGGGAAAGAGACAAATCAGATGCATAGTGATAGAAGGTTCAAAAAATGTCATTAATGAAAACTGTGCCAGTTAGTTTTCGATGTCAACTTGACACAGCCTAGACTCACATGGGAAGAGGAAACATCAGTTGAAGAACTTCCCAGATCAAACTGCTCTATAGACACTTCTGTGAGATTACCTTGATTGAGGGTTGAAGCAATCAGGCCAAGCGTACTATGGATGGAGCTATCCCTAGGTCAGTATTGTATAAGAAAGCAACTTGGACATGAGCATGTGGGCAAGCACATAGGCAATATTCCTCCAAGGTTTCTGCTTCAGATCTTTCCCTGACTTTCATTGGTGATTAACTGTTACCTGGAACTGAGAGTGGAAACAATGCCTTTGACCCCTAAATTGCTACAGAAAGTGAACTAGAACGAAACTTGTCTGTTTGTACCCTAACTTTAAAAAAGCTCAAGATAAGAATAAGATAGGACTACACCTGTGCTTGCAGGCAGACTTTATGAGGAATTGGCTTGCTAATAAATTTCAAAAGGGAAGAGAAAGACCTAGAGACAGCAGAGAAACAAACGAGGCAGAGGTGGGAATAAGGGGTACTGCAAATGACTTATGTACTAGCAACCTTTTGTTCTGTCCCATTCCACATGACAAAATGATTAACTGTTTTGGCTTATTTGGTAGAACAAGCTAAGGCTAAGCCAAGCCTATAGAGGCAAACTTCAAGTCTCCCACAGTCCAAAGTACTGTCAATCATATATCTGCTCTTCCTGTTGTGTTTTATGAATGTTTCTGATTTAATGAAAAAATTTATTTCACTTTTGACACTACCCTTTTTTATTTCCTGTTTGCAGCTTCTACGCAAGCAAAAAATAAGTGTTTTAGATTTTACAGAGTTGTGATATGCTATTTAATGTTTCAGTTATAATTTCAATAATTACAAATAACCCCCTTTGGAGGAGACAATAGAGTGCATTCACACATGTACACACTGATTCCCCAAGCAAGATAGCCCAGGGAGGACTAAGCTTCCTGGTTTAGTCACAGGAATATCTGAAATCTCCTTGATTTTCTTCCCCTCTCTCATTCTTTCCCATCCTGTAGGAAATGAGGAACTGAAAAGAAGGACATACAAGTAGATCCAAAAGGAATGGATGAGAACTGCATGGCCATTCTTTGTAACAGAAGACAGGAACAGCCATGCTGTAGAAGACCGGGCTTTGGGGGGAAGACAGAAGGCTTGGCAATTCATTTAGAAGCACTCCTCACCAAATCCTCTGATTTGGTGCCATGGAGAGGTCATAATGGGTTTCATCAGAGCTTCTGCAAGAGCCTCTTGCACCATCTGAAGTCAAGCAATCTGTAGGCTGTTCTCGCTTGGCCAAATTATAACCACTCCAGGCATGTCAAACAGCTACACATTTGAAATTATTTTATTAATCTTTTCCTACTTGGAGTTACACAAAGGAAGACTACACTACACTAATAATCTCTATTATGACATGAGCTAAGAAAATAATTTCCACTAATGTTAAGTAATTAGGCTTTTCATCAAGTTGTCTATCACATGACGAAAAATGTGCAATGAATCTTAAAAGATGATGGTAATAGTGTCTCATAGAATTTTTCCTTTCATCATTTTAATATATTACCAATTATATTCATAGCTTTGAAATTTCTATGAGAAAAGAATGCAGGGTTCCACATTGTTTAGCACCCAAAACCATTAAGTAGTTGGTAAATTGATGCACTCCAAAATACACTGTGGGTGGTTAATACTGGGCTAGTTACAACTTATGATAGACAGATAAACACAGCTTTTGCATGTCATCACTGAATGGGTATGTTGGGAGATAAAGAGGCACATAAAGTACAGTTTTCTAAAATATACTGACAAAATAGACACAAAACAAAAGTTTAACCAATTGTGATGACTGAGAGGAAAACCTGATAAAGTACATCTTGGTTCAGACTTGAGGAATGAGCATATTTATCAAAGTAAGTGGAGGTGGAGAGGTGTGTGTGTGTGTGTGTTTGTGTGTGTGTGTGTGTATGTGTACATGCGCACGCATGCACGCACATGTTTGTATATTTATGTGTGTGTTTGTGAGTGTTTGCGTGTGTGTTTGTTTGAGTGTGTTTATGTGTGTGTGTTTGTGTTTATAGGTATTTGTTTATGTGTGTGTGTGTGTGTGTTTCGAAGGTTAAGAAACTGTGTCCAAGTAAAGTATGAGTGCAAACTCATGTAATAGAGTTGGGATTCAGGAGAAATAGAAGAATCTCAGAGCAGCTCTTCTAGGAAGGCTAAAGGAAAAAACTGAAAAATGAATGTGCACCTGTGAGACCTTTGGCAGTCTGAAGTCTCTGGTATAGAAAATGGAAATGTGCAGTTTATTAATTTAAATGGAATTTAATCCCAAGTATGCCTACAGTTTGAATAATCTTCTCCAGAGCCTATGACACCAATGTCTCTGTTCCCCATTTCCTTCATATTCCATCAAGTTCCTAAGGCTTTTAGGACACAATGTAATGCAGGAATTGAGGTTGACGTTTTGATTATCGTCTTTTGTTTGTTTATATAGCTGGAGATTTCATTCCAATTACTACTTGATATTCTGTTTCTCTAACCCAAACCACAGGTTCTTTCCTGGAGTAATTATCACAGAAAGCAGGGTTGCTGCATTGTCATCTCTTCACTCAACTCCATTTTCCTCAGAAACGTACACTTAGGACTAACTATACCCAACCAAAGTTGTGCTCCACGAGTGGCAACTATCAACTCTACTTACCAGGAAATCTACAGCACTTCTTGTTCCTCTTTCTCAGTGACTGGTGGCTGGGAAATAGTCCCTGTTATTCTTGTCCAGAGTTCCAAATCCTTCTGTCTCCCCATACCTGAACTTATAACGTGTAAGCAATCTATGCCCAACACCTGCACTTTCTTCAGTGATGGGGATCAGGCTACAAACTGAGAGGCTGAACTGATAACCCTCTAGGGAGAGAATTTCAGGCAGAAACAACAGTAGGAAGAGTAAGAGAGGCACATTACCTTCTTCAGCTGAAACCCTTCCCCAAAGACACCAAAGGGTCATGCACTTCTCCAGTTTCTGCAAACCAGTTTGCTGCAATTACCTCCATGTGAGGACTTCTCTGATTCCTTCTTTTATAGCAACATAGTGTCTCATTTTGGATGGACAACAGCCAATTCAACCCCACCCATGTAGGCCCTAAAATAATTTCTATGTGTTGTTATTATCACTAGAGCAAAAACCACTTGTGCACATCCATTTCCTATTGTGAAGAATGAAGAGTATATAAAAATATCCTAAGGACCAGGGCAGAGCTCAGCAGTAAACTGTGTACTTAACATGTATGAGGCTCTGGGTTCTATGTAAAGAATTAGAAACTTCACGTCACAGGATCCTGTTCATGGCAATAATAAGAATGTTCTTATCACAAAGAAGAAAATGAGAAGTGAGGGGAAAAAATGAAGGGGAAGAAGTAAAAAGTGAGGTTACAGGAGAGAGGATCCAGGGAGGAACACTTCCTGAATATAACATCTTCATTGTATTATAAATCAACATCCTAATCACAACAAATTCAGAAGCAACTTAGGAAACTGCTAGAGTTTGGAAATTGCATGCCCTCTAAATGGCCTTGTCAAAGGACTGGCTGCCAGCTTGTGATCCTATTGAAAGGCATTAGGGCTTTAGGAGGTAGGGTTTTGTGGAGGAGAGTGAGGCATGCCCTCAAAAGTGGTAATAGCGTGCCTATCACCTTCTTATCAACTCTGGCATTTATAGGGCTCAGCAGAACCCTTCCTCAAATATTCCTGATGGGGAAAGTGTGCTGCCATAGGCCACAAGGCCACAGGGTAAAAGTAATCATGGACTGGAACCTCTGAATCAGGAACAAAAAATAAGCCTTTCCTCCCCAGGCTGTTTAACTCAGGTGTTTTATCACAGTGAAGAAAAACTGTCTATCCTAACCTTAGAAATACTGTTATACGATTGAAGACTAAAGACAAAAAGAATTACCTTTAAATAATAGGCATATGACAGGTAACTCAATTGTGAACCCTTGCATAGGAGGGCTGGATGTACAAAATCCCTCCTTGTCTAACATGTGAACCAAGTAAATGGTGGCTTTGCCTCCACTATGAATATTGTACAGTGAAAACTGGGACTTTTGCTTCTGATGGTAAATATTAATACTATTGCCTATCAAATCAAAGATATCAGAGTGAATAAAATTTTATTTCTTTTATTACTGAAAGAGTTACTTTGGTTGGAAAACATCACTGCTTATAAATAACACCAAACTCAGAAACACGAAATGCAAAACACAGGCTTTTTGGCATGAAACACATAAAAACTACTCAGTATGTGGACAGAATGCAGTCTTGGTAGCATTTTCTAATAATTAATTCACTAACTGGAGATTCTATGTAGAATGACACTCCTTCAAGGTCTATCTTTATAGCAAAAATACAAACTGAAGCAGATGGCCAAGGAGAACTGTTGCTAAGACTCACACTGCTGGTCAAAACTGGGAAGTCTCAGCTCTAAAGTTAGAAAAGCTACTCAAAAGATCCTGGGAATACAGACACATGCTGCAGGGACTATGATAGCCAGCAGGCAATGACCTGCCCACACACCTCTGCAGGTCTACTAGTCTTTTGTTGTGCCACTAATAATAAACATCTACCTGAAGAGTGTGATTCGCCAATAAAGCATTTAAGCATTCAGAGATAGGATCATGAAGATTGAGCACACTGGACCATCTTACTGAGATTTTGTCCTTGGCATTTGTTATTCTGAAGATGACATGAAGTCTCAGAAACATTCCCTTGTGTAGTGTTCATGTCAGAATCATGGGCATTCTTAGATCACATATCTAGCCTTAGATTTCCTCCAGGCCATGTCTTTATACCAACAAATGAAGAGATAGTACACAGAGAGGAGAGAATATTAACACAAAGGCAGAAAGGAGAAGCAATGTTGATGTGAACATATTTGGTAATTGGTACAGCTACTGTAGAAATGGATGGAGGGTCCTCACAAATACAGAACTAGAATTTCTAGATAAAGCCAGATGTGATGGGCTTGTTCATGTAATTCTAGTACATGGGACCCTGACAGAGGACTGCTGTGGTGTCCAGGCCAGCCAAAGCAAAGAAACATCTTACTTCACATGTTAGACAAGTGTAGAGAGCTGCGAAGTGCCACACCTTAAAGATGGCGCTGGCTTCTGCCTTCTACACCTTCCCCATGGTGAGCACTCTCTGTTGTAAGCAAGTCCTTATTTGGCTAAGCCTGTTCAGCTTGCTTTCTTCTGCATAAGAGCTGCCTATCTGCAGGGTCCACGTGGCTCACTAGGGTTGGTCAGCGCAAGGGGATTTAAGCCTGTGCGGTCCTTTCCCCGGGTAGTCAGAAGAAGAAGCATGTTCAAGGATCCTGATGAAACTGCTAGAAGATCTTCCCTGAGTCGCGTTTTTCCTTGCTGGTCGAGGTTGGGTGCAGCAGACAGGGAGAGATTCTACTACAGGAACCTGGGGCAGGAACTGATGCAGAGTTCATGGAGAAATGCTGCTTGATGATTTTCCCCTGATAATTTGCTTAGACTGCTTTCTTATATTTCTTATAGTACCCGGACCCACCAGCCAAGAGGTACCCTCACCCACAATGGGCTGAGCCCTTCCTCATCAATGACTAATTAAGAAAAACCTCATACAAAAAAAATTCTGCATAGCATATCTATATCAATTTTGAGTACACACTTCAAGTACTCTAAGTCAAAATATCAAAATGCACATCCATGTTTATCGTTTTACTTTTAACAACAACCAAAATACACAATAGCCCAGATACTCACCAATACATATTGGATAATGAAAATGTGGCATATACACACACTGAAGATTTATTTAACTGTAAAACAAAACTATATCATTTGAAAGAAAATGGATGGAACTAGAGATCATTTTAAGCTAAATGAGCCAAACTTAGAAAGGCTAATAACAAGTTTTATTACAATACAACATCTATGTTTTGAATAAAGACCATAAAGCAAAAGGGGACAAATTGAGGGATGGGAGCAGATGGATGGAAGGATACAGATAAGAGAAGGTTAAGGACAAAGAGTCAGTATTTGTTGCATGCATATAAAAAGATGTCATGATGAAACCCATATTTTTGTAAAGACAGTATATACTAACAACTTATTTACATAAGATAGGAATGATGATATATTGAGGCAGAGCCCCAATTAAATCCCACATCCCCTACATCCAGGATTTAAATGCTATTGATTAAGTCATGGCACATTAAATCTTACTTAATATCTGCAATCACCCATCAACTCCTGCCTCACTCCCACAACTATTATAATCCTCATAGGCATGCTAGCTTGGCATCCATTAAATTTATTTTCCTTCTTAAAAAAATGAGCCTAAATGTGTTTCTTGTGTTTGAGGGTGTATATTTTTAAACATCTTTTGAAAGCAAGTCGAATAAAAATAAAACTGTATAAAGTAACAGCAGCTCTGCCGTGGTGTTTCAGTCATCCCTGGTTTTTCACATCTGGGTAACCAAGCCTTACACACAGTAAGAGTTTTAAGCGGGATACTCTCAGTAGCTGTAGTGGTTGCTTTAAGTGGTTTAAAGGATATATTTCCAACTTGATGTCAGCTCTTGAATGCATATTCCAGTGAAGACAGGAAGAGCTTGCATTTCCCACTATGTCCATATAGTCCTCCATGACCATGAAATTTGTTCTCGTGAGCCAAAATTAACCCATGAAATTCACACACACTTGACTTGTCCCATAGTAACAGTGACAGTTCAGACACATGGAATAGAGAAGACAGTGTTGCTACCAAGTAATCAGTGTAACTCATCCACAGAATGCTCAACAAGACAGATATTAGAATTCTGTAGTCCACACTACATTGAAAGGGATATGCCTAGCTTCACAATGAGACAATCAGCGGCTCTCCAACCCGAGGTCAGGCTCCATGTCTTCTATAATGCTCATTCTGTGAAATCCAGAAAAGACACTTAAGAGAAAACAAGTGCTAGGTCAAGTCGAGGACAGAGATTCGATGATCAAAGCACCCTATGGAACTTCCCAATATGAGTTATAAGAAGTCAGTTAGTCTGGGAATACTGGAAAGGTTATTCACATTTGCATGCACAAGGAACAGGAGCCAACATTGAGGGTAGGTGTGGGGATTAGGAATTAGGGTTACTATTACTAAGATGAAATACCATTACCCAAAGCAGCTTTGGGAGAAAGGGGTTTACTTACTTATATTTCTATATGTAGTCCATTGTCAAAAGGAGTCATAGGAAAAACTCAAACACAGCAGGAAACTGGAGGCAGGAGCTAATGCAAAGGCCATAGAGGAATTCTGCTTGCTGGGTTTCCCCTTGTAGCATGCCACTCTGCTTTTTTATAGCACCTAGAATTATCAGCTCAGGGATGTCCCTGCCCACAATTGGCTGAGCCCTTCCACATCAAACACTAATTAAGAAAATACACAACAGACTTGCCTACACTCTGATTTTATGGGGGCATTTTCCCAACTGAGGTTTGATCCACTATGATATTGTTAGTCTGTGTCAAGTTGACATAAAAATAGGTAGGACCGTGGGATGGGAATGGCAGGAAACAATGCATTCACCTGGAGGGGAATACAGTGGCTTCAGACAAAGGCATCCAGAATAGGGAGGGAGACTGTTCATAGTAGGATGACATGAAAACAGGACAGACCATATTCTCAGTGCATTATTATTTGATTTTGTATACTAGGTAGAATAATTTCAACCAACTCAGACGAAAGAAGCAACTAGTTACAAGCTAGCTAATAGACAGAAGCTCTTTGTCAACCCTTACACTGGAGCTTTTACAATATTATGATAATTAATGCTCATAATTTAGATGCAATTGCATATTTTAATGTGTGCTGTCTTTAGCAACCAAGACATTAAATTAACCAAAATTTGTCACATGCCAAGGATTCATAGTGTTTTCACAAGAGACTATCACAAAATCCACAGTCCTCACAGAGACTTCAATCATGTTGTAACTGTCCACAAATATACATACACAGGATGTGTTTTATGTTCTAGGAGGTAAACAGTTCTCATCATAGGTTTGGCAAGCACATGAAAGCTAGGACTTTGAAAAGGATTTTTGCCTTAAGAAATTTTAAAGCCCACATGCACAAATGTCAAAAAAAAAAAAAAAAAAAAAAAAAAAAACACATACACAGGCTCAGATTTTGCTAAATGAGAATGTATAACAATCCAAAAATGATGGGACGTGCCTGAATTGTAGACTCAGTGAATGAGACAGGAGGAGGAGGATTATACATTTGAGCTGCTTGGGCAACATAGAAAAACCATGTCTAAATAAAGAAAAAATAAAGAGAGAGAGAAAAACCTAAATAACAACAGAAACAAAATCCACAATGCAAGCCAAAATATTATGAAAAACTACATATAGGTACACAGTATGAAGCTTTAAACAATACACTGTAGGTAGCCGTAACTTGAGTCCTTAAAGATACATATATTACTGATTTCATGTCAGCTGTGAGATCACATATTCAAATGCATACAGCCACCCAATTACTTCTTAGAAGGCTTATATTTTGTAGGGCCATCTCCCAATCCTACTTAATCTATTCATAGCACTCATAATTTCAAATAGGGTGAATTAATGAATCATTTATTCATTTATGGAAATACCATTTGTTCCTCTAAAAACCAATAAAATCTCCCTATAATACTGACTGCATGAGAGAACCACAGTATAGACAATGTACCAGCTCCTAAAATCTTGTAATAGAAAATAGTATAACAGAAAAGAATGAATGGCAAGCAATGGGCATAGGAAAACAGATATGAGAACATCTCATAGAAGAGAAGATTGGGATGGCTGGAGGGAGACAGCCACAGAATGTGCACCTAAGCAAATATTATACTAAGAACTATATCCCTACTTCTTTTATACGCCTATGACTCCATCTGTGTCTCTGTGTCTGGGTCTTTCTTTGTGTTGGGTTGGTGAGGAGAGTACACATTCTCTTATATATGTGTGTTCTTGTGTATGTGCCAGAGACCAGCTATGGGTTTGTTCTTGAAGAACCATCCACCTTGTTTTGAAACAGGGACAGCCTTAGTCACTTTTCTATTCTTGTGAAGGGATGCCAGGAGGATATCAACTTACAAAAGACAGAATTTCAATGGATGGAGAGTGGCAGAGAACATGGCAGCAGGCAGGCAGGCCATGACACTTGCAGAAGTATCTGGAATCTTGTGTCTTATCTTAAATTTGGAGGCAGACAAAGGGATAACTGAATCACGTGGGCTTTTGAAACCCCAAAACCCTTCCCAAATGGTTCCACTAACAATGGAACAAGGGTTAACATATATGGGCCTATGGGAATCATTCTAACTCAAACCATCACATGGGGTAGAAACTAGAACCTCAACCTTACTGACTTTAGGCTGTTTGGCCAATGAACTTGGATTTGCCTATTGCTTTCTTCACAGAGCTGGGGATATATAAGCAAGCACCATTAGACTTGACATTTTACCTCATTTCTGGGGATGAAAGTCAAATTTTCATGTATGGGTAGCAATCACTTTACCAACTCAGCCACCTTTTAAAGACCAAGTCTCAACAAGTTTCCAAAAGAGGCTTTGAAGGTGATCTACTTCTTTTGGCTTTCCAAGCAGCTGAGGTGACAGGCCCAAGCTGCAACCATCAGTGGATACAGACTTTCTTGAGAGATATACACATTAGACTGTGCTTTAAACACAGTGGAATAAAGGAACAGTACACTTCTTCTAAAACTCTGACTTAATAAATGAAAATACAGAGTTAAGAGAAAACATACCAACCCAACACATCAATATCCAGTAACATTTATTAGGAATGGAAGAAGTTAGTGGGGCAAAAACATGCACCCTTAGTAGGTCAAAGGGCAGACCTTGAAACGAACTCTTCTCCAGGCTGAAACCCACAAAGTAGCAAGAGTTAAAGAAGTAAAAAAAAAAAAAAAAAAAAAAAAAAAAAAGGATAAGGCAGGATATAGAAAAGAATATGAATCTGAATTTGATTCCCAGGACTTAACACTGTGGGAGAAGAGAATTGACATCAATAAGTATGCTGTGGCATATATATATATATATATATATATATATATATATATATATATATGTACACATAGTTGCATGTGCATGTGTGCATGTGGAAACACACACACACACACACACACACACAGAGATAATAAATAAACCCACTTGTAAAGAGGAAAGGGGAGATTTATACAGATAAACCATTCATAATGAACAAATGCATGCAGAAAATGACAATAATCTAAATTTATTATGGGGATAAGAGTAAAGGACATAGTTGAAACAACACACGTAAAGAGAAACAAGGTCAATGAGAGGTTAGAATAATCAGCAGCCTCCCTGAACACAACTGCAAGCTGTGTGACTTTGTTCTGCTGGTAACAGACCCATTATTTAAAAAATAAAAATTTAGCAAGGAAACCACATCATCAGATTTTTTTAAATTTAAAATAGTCATTTGAGGGGTAATGTGAAAAATGAACTAGAACAAAGATATCCAAAAACTCCAATAGGGAACTGTGGGTAAACAAGGATGAACTACCAAGCATCAAAGTGGAGGTAGTATTGGCAGGCACAGACTGAAGCTGGCTGTGCTTACAAGATTTTAATGAGAGACCCTTTAATCATTATCCATTCATACAGGTAACATGCTTGTGCGTATTCTATTCATGAAGTTCCTTGTTCTTAGAAATAAGAGCTAGGAAAATGCAGAACTAGCCTCAAACACTGTTGACTGGGCAGGTTTCTGTGCATTGTGCCAAAATAATAAAATACCCACGACTAGATCAGACATAAAGAGGACACATTGTGTCTTAGCACTGTGGAGCCAGGGCATCTGAGATCCAGGTACCATAGATAACTTCCTTGCCTGATGAAGGCATACTCTCTGCTCCCCAAGCACCCTGAATAGAGATGTATGCCCCAGGCATGCTATCCATGTGTGTGGCATAGCGGGGAGAGAGCTAACCGAGAGATGGGTTAGTTATCTTGCAACTTAAATAAAGTCACAATCCAGTCACCTTGATGACTGAGTTACTTTCTTCCTCTAGGCACTGTTAGGCTGTCAGTTACTTAATGGGGTACTATTTCTGGGGAAAGGCAACTACAGAAGTGAAGGTGATTCTGTGATCTCGTTAATATGCATTGGATAGGCCTAACGCAGAAACAAACAAGTTCTAAAATACTAATCTCTGAGTGTGGGAGATGTTCATGAACCCTTACACTTTGGAAGAATTTGTCGTTTTAATAGGTGGGGGGCAAGGAACCTACAGAAAGCTATGCAAGTACCTCCTCCAAAACCAACCTGAAATCTGAAGCTCTCTTGGAGGAAAGGGCTCTAAACCTAGAGTGACTCAGCCTCCTAAGCTTCTATGAGAATATCTTGATGAAAAACACACCAAGAATTAAAACAAAGAGTGCTACATTCATAGGGATTTCATGGAAGACAAAAGAAGTCAGATTTGATAAAAGTGAAGAATACGGGGTCTGCCATGATAAAGAGGGGCAATAGAAGCTGAAGCAATACAGTCCCTTCCTTGGCAGCTGCTTCTTCACAAGATAAAAAAGATGAAGTCTGGTGACCTACACACAGAAAAGAAACCAATTAATAATAAAGAGAAATGAACACTGAGGGGTTACAACAAAATACTGAGATAAATCTTCCTAGTACATTCTTATGACATTGCTTAAGTCCTTTCATAGAAGAGATTAGAGTGTGGTGAAATTAGCCACAAATTAATTGGTCCTTTAACCATCTAGAGGTGGGGTCTGTGTCCTCAGTGTCCTCCCTTTGACTCTGACCAGACTCTGGATGCATGGCACTATGGATGGTGGCAGAAGACACTCCGTGTCTGTGTCACAAAAGAGTCCCAAGTCCCTAAGCAGCTCTTATTTTCTCATGTCATGACAAGAAGAGCTAATGGAAGATGTGTGATGTGTCTGACACATCACAATGTGTTCTTTTAAGCTGAAAAGTGTAGTTATGGACGGGCTGGAGAGATGGCTCAGCCGTTAAAGGCTAGGCTCACAACCAAAAACTTAAGTGTAGTTATGGACTAAAGAATAACCGCAATAAAGTTTAAAGTGGACTAAGAAGACAAGGTTAGTTTTTGAGAGACTTAAGTACTTAATTACATTTATGGTTTGGTAAGAACATCTCTTGTGTACCTGAGTGAGAAAATAGTTAGATAATATACATATTAAGCAAAATGAAATCATGTAAACATAATGAAAAGGCACAGCTCAGTTGCTGTGCATGTGAAGGATTTCCAGTGATGCTGGGGTGCACAGAACATCTCTGTTGGTATCTTATAAGATGCCAACCATAAGTGCTTATGAACAACAATAACATAAACATGGAAATTCCCACATGAGCCTTTTCAGGGACTATGTGTTTTTCACATTTGAACAGTTTATACTTTGCTTAAAAGACCAAATAGTACAAGAGGAGTCAGGGGAGATAATATATATTTAAAGAAATGACCTGTTTGTCATCATATATTCATATATTTCTTTGTAGTTTGACCCCAGATACTTTAAGGCAATAAGAACAAAACAATTGAATTCTGTAATTCCAATAAATTTTCTTATGTTCAATACAAAAATCTCTTGCCAAATATTACCCAAAACAAACTACTACAGGCAGTCATATTAAGATGTTGTGCAATTGCATTTTAAATATAGATTTCATTGACTTTCTGGCTTAGTAATGTATTCACATTATTCAAACTCTAAGCTGTGTAAAGAACAGAATGAAAAGTCAACCTCCAGGCCCCATCTCCATCCACTCAACACTCCCCTCAGGAGGAAACACTACTATAAATTTTCTGTATATCTTTTGAGAAACATTTTCTACAATATAACCAAAATGAATGCACGTTGGCTTCACAAACATAATATTCAAATGTCTGGGTATATTCTATCTAAACACATCTACATTTTATTTATAAAGGGTGAGCGCCTAAGCACTTTGGTGTCACTTTTCCATTTTCTGCACAATTATTGTACAATGTTTCCTTTCTTGATATATACTTCTTTCTTATTAATCACAATGCATATAGAAACATCTCACTTTTAGACTAATGATATGTACCATAGTGCTCTCCCTTAAACCAGTACCTCCTGATGAACACCAGGACATCTAAAATCCATGTACCTTAGCAATACTTCTTGGTAAGGATCTTCTGTCTCTACCAAATTCTACTATTCAATACAGAAAGCATTTCTACAATGTGAAACCTCTTAATCAAAATGTATATAGGTCAGGATTTAGCTAATTTCAACTATCTGTCAATTCTGATTACACAGAACTAAAGTTACATTCCTAAAGGAAATGACTGATCTTATCCTTAAAGATGAAAACAGTTATATTAAGTACATGCACTTTTGTCAGTGGGTGGTTCTCATGTGTTTTATTTCATAATTTATTGCTCACTATCCACGTGTAAGAGCCACTCATGATGACTATATTGTGAATATCAAATCAAATCTTTTCTCTTTATTTCTCTCCTGAGTTGTTGGTCTTTGTCTTCTTGGTTTTCTTATGAATTATTTATTTTATAGACAATGGCCCTCTGGCTGTGCCATGAATTCCAAAATTAACTTTTTGGAATAGCTTCTAAACTTGTTGACCGGTGATTTTTACTGGGACACATTTTTAAATGCACTTGAACTCATAAACCCTTTTCAAGAGCTCCTAAATTTCTATACATGGTTCTGAGACCCAGAGTGATGATTAACTTGGTTTGAAGCACTCTGTGCTCCATTCAAGGAAAGCCAGTCACATGACATTGTTAAGAAGCAGTATCATGGCCAAAATCTTTATGTCATTAATAGCTAATTTATTTCCAGCAATATTTGAATCATCCATCATTTCTCTACTGCAATAAACAAACTGTTTCTTTATTTTCAATAGACAATTAAATTTATGTACTATTTTTTTATTTTGGTAGTATTGCCATTGATTTATAACCATATATGCAATGCATTGCTTTATAATCATATATGCAACTAATAGCTGATATGAAACCTGAAAATAAAATTGATTAATCAAATCAATCTAAAATCATTAGAAATCCAGGATCACTATTTCTTCCTATGTGTATCTTTCCAGTGGTATATTCTTATGTATTTATGTGCAATATTTCATAAAAACTTGCATTTGATTTGCAAATTTCACATTATAGTATTCTGTGTCAATCATATGAAAGCAAACATCTGTGTGTGGCAGAACTACAATGAAAACATGATTAGAAAAATGTACAAAAAAATTCACAACATTCAAGCACCTGAAAAAAGGAACTTTCCTAAGTTTATTGTCCTTAACCTTAGTGTTATTAGGCTACTACCTTCCATGAGAAATGCACTGTACAAGAAAAATAATGTGTCTAATTTTCTAAATTACTGATAACATAAATATGTAAGCCCAATTACATTTCTATCTCACTTCCTTTGTAAAGCTAACAAAGGGTTAAGATAATTGCCAATGACTACCATTCTGGGAAAAATGACTTTAACCAATACTCTTTATCAATATCCATTAATATTCCTAATCATCTAATGTTTGATAATGACATTACTGTTTTTTAAGAGACAATTATTGCTTATTGATAAACTGCTTTGTAGGTAAATTGGTATGAATGGACCAGGCTATCTCACATCCTCATCTGCCACACCCATGCCAACAACACCAGTAGTCATTATCAAACTCTTAACTCTTAGCTCTTCCCAGAAAAAGCTATTATAATTTACATTTTTATTACTGTCAATTATTTTTAAAAATCATCTAAGAACTTCATTGTAATTCTGTGAATACATGAACTACAAACATGGATATGTTCATAATAAGAAACAGCCTAATGACTGTCTACTATGTTTAAGATAGTGAAATTAGTAAAATTCATGCTCTGACATCTTATCTTGTGGATAAGAATACTGAAGTGTTAATGTGAGAAAAACCACTGTTTATTTCTAAGATCTTGATGAACATATTGGGTAGTATGGCATGGAATATAATTTAGAGACAAGTATAGAGCTGGTTGCCTTCGCTAAACCCATGAGAGTTAAACATACACTCTTATTATTCATTCTGCCCATCTCTAAAAAGCACAATCCAAATGAGTATTCCATAGTCTGATTTTGGCTGTACTACATACCGTTATTGCAAATATTACAGATTTCTCTCTATAAAGTTACCTCTAACTTTTAAAAAATAAAGTGTTTTAAAAGTTCATGGCAGGTAGGGACCAGATGGGTAGGGGGCAAATGATCACTAGTGTTATCGCAGATAACAATGAGTCAGTCACAAAGATTTCAAAGTGGGGACACCAGGGTGTTTAAGATGACTCAGTGGGTAAAGGCACTTCACACTACACCTGACAACCAGAGTTTGATCCGTGGAACCACATGGTGGAAAGAGAGTACCAATTTCAGGTGTCTTGTGAGGTTCACATATGTACTATGATACACAAGTATCATGGCACATATGTCTCTCTCTGTATCTCTCTTTTTCACACACGCAGGCACACACACACATACACACACACCTACCTCTGTTTAAAGATAGCAAAAATAATCTCAGTGGAAGTAAAAGTTACCTCTCAAGATGTATCTATCTGTTGGAACAAAGTTTTTGTATTAATTTTCATGATATTTTATACTATATGGAACATAAAGAGAGGCCACTTAACGATTTAAGAGATTGGGTTGAAAACTATAACAATCTGCAGCACTTGATGGCAGGAAAGAAGAAAGGGCACAGATTGGAAATCCAAATAAATGCACAAAACATAGAGACAGCATGATTACACACACATTCCTAAACTAGATGCTTCCCTGTTCCTCACTCAATGAATCTGAAAGTGCAGGGACAAAGGATAGGAAATTTGGATGTTTTTAGATAATTATGCACAAATAACAATCATCAGAACAAGTCTAAACTAGTTTTTGTGTCAATGTCAAAACAAGAAACAGGTTTTGAAATTTGAAAGGGGAAAGGACTGGAAGACACTATTCCTTCAGTATTCTCTGAACATTGAGGTTTGCACATTTTTACATTTATACCATTTTAGCTGGGTGCCAATGGAGAACTCATGCCACAGCATGAATTTGGGGTTCAGAAGAGAACTGCAGGAGTAGGTTTTCTGCTTCCACCATACAAGACCCTAGGATCAAACTGAGGTGGCAACCACACTTGGTGGCAAGCACATTAAAACACTGAGCCATCTCACTGACTCGTGTTTTGTGTATTTTTTAACTTATTAACAAAAATATTTAATGCATTAATCATACACTTAGTGCCATTTTGTACAATGTGTTTTAAACATACAGATAAATAGAATAAATCAACACCTCATGAAGGAATGGGATAATAGGAACATCAGATGACTGTACTCTTTGTACTCTCCATATCCACCTACCATTATATGTTCCTGAACCAGAACTCCATTATAAGAAAATACTGTAAGTTATACATCTTCAGCGTAAAAACATCTGAATTTCATTGAGGTACCTATCTGTTATATATGATGAACATGTAATCATTCTGTACACATCATCTGTTGCACATATGCATGTCTTTCTAAGACAACTGTTAGAAATATGGACTCCCATACTCTCTGATATCCAGGCAAGAAACAATAATTTCTCGATTAATAGAAAAATAAGACATAAATTTTCCATTGCATTTTCCTTATCCTGATGGTATGCAACCAAAGGTCCCTAAACTCCCAGTACCTTAGTGCAAAAAAATGTGGGAATACAGACCTCTATTAGACATGTATCTTGTATGCATTTCGGCCATACACTCAAAGCAAATCCAGGTGTCCAATCCATTATCATAGTTGATATCACTATACCTCTCAGCTCTCCTCAAAGAAGCTTCTTTGTACAGGAGATGCAGACAATTACAGAAAGCCACAACTGGTCAAAATAAAGAGAACAACTGCCTGTAGAATGCTCACTCACAATTAATACATCTATAAAATAACCTCTGTACCAAAGGCTCAGGGAGCATCATGGGAGAGACGGCGGAAAGCTTGCAAGAGCCAGAGACCCAGGACATTTGCTGCTGCTGCTGCTGCTGCTTCTTCTTTTCTTCTTCTTCTTCTTCTTCTTCTTCTTCTTCTTCTTCTTCTTCTTCTTCTTCTTCTTCTTCTTCTCCTCCTTCTTCTTCTTCTTCTTCTACTACTACTACTTCTTCTCTCCTCCTCCTCCTTCTTTTCTTTTCTTATTCTTTTGAAATCCATGTATTTATTTATTTATTATCTTTAATTATTTTACATATCGATTCCAGTTCCCTCTCCCTCCCTCCCCTCCTCCCTTTCATTCCCCCACCACCATCCCTCCTGTACCATTCCCCAACGAATCCACAGGGAGGAGGATGCCTTCCAGGAGGGATGATCAAAATCTGTCAAGTCATCTGGACTATGGACTAGGCCCTCCCTCCAGCCTCTAGGTTAAGGGAGTAACCCTCCATGGGGAATGTGCTCCCAAAGCCCTTTTGTGCAACAGGGATACATCCTGGTTCCACTGTCAGAGGTCCGTTAGACTGCCTAGGGCTTCTAACTAAGAACCACAGTCAGGGTCCGTCCAATACTGGTTTCCCAGCTATCAGTCTGGGGGTGCATGAGCTCCTTCTTGTTCAGGTCAGCTTTCTCTGTGGGTTTCTGTAGCCTGGTCTTGACCCCTTTGCTTATCACTCCTCCCTCTCTGCAACCGGATTCCAGGAGTTTGGTTCAGTGTTTAGGTGTGGGTGTCTGATTCTGTTTCCAACAACTACTAGATGAGGGCTCTATGATGGCATATAAGTTAGTTATCAATCTCATTATCAGGAAAGGGCTTTTAAGGTAGTCTCTCCACTGTTCCTCAGAATGTTTGTTGGGGTCATCCTTGTAGGTCTCTGAACATTTCTCTAGAGTCACTTTTCTCTTCAAACTTATACTGGCTCCCTCTATTATGGTCTCTTTTTTTACTCTCATCTATTCATCCCCTGACTTAGTATTCCTTGGCCCACATGTTCTCCTCTCCTCCCCTTCTCTTTCTCCTAGTTCCCTCTCCATTCACTGCCTCCCCTCCCTTTCCCTTTCTGTGAGGAACTTTATATGAATCTCTTAGAATCCTCTGTGTATCCTAGTTTCTCTGGCAGTGTGAATTATAGGCTGGCGATCATTTGCTTTATGCCTAAAATCCATATATGAGTGAGTACATACCATGCTCCTTTTTATGTGACTGGATTACCTCATTCAGGATGGTTTCTTCAAGTTCCATCCATTTGCCTGCGAATTTCAATATTCCATTTTATTTTTCCACTGAGTAGTATTCCATTGTGTAAATGTACCACATTTTCTTTATCCATTCTTCAGGGGCATCTTGGTTGCTTCCAGGTTATGGCTATTACAAATAATGCTGCTATGAACATAGTTGAACAGATGTATTTGTTTGTGTGGATGTGGATCATTTGGGTATATGACTAAGAGGGGGATTGCCGGGTCCTGTGGTAGACTCCCATTTTCCTGAGGACCTTCCAAACTGATTTCACAAGTGGCTGTACAGGTTTGTACTCCCACCAGCAGTGGGGGAGTGTTCCCCTTTCTCCACATCCTATCCAGCATAAGTTTCTAATTTTAGCCATTCTGGCAGGAGTAAGATGGTATCTCAAAGTTGTTTTGATTTGCATTTCCCTGTTAGCTAAGGATATTGAGCCCTTTCTTAAGTGTCTTTCAGCCATTTTGGATTTCTCTATTGAGCATTCTCTATTCATTTTCATAGGGTTATTTGGTGTTTTGTTGACTAGTTTCTTGAGTTCTTTGTATATTTTGGAGATCAGCCCTCTGTCAGATGTAGGGTTGGTGAAGATCTTTTCTCAGTCTGTGAGCTGCCCTTTGGCCATGTCCACTGTGTCCTTTGCCTTACAGAAGCTTCTCAGTTTCAGGAGATCCCATTTATTGATTGTTGCTCTCAGTGTCTGTGCTACTGGTGTTATGTTCAAGAAGTGGTCTCCTGTACCAATTTGTTCAAGGGTTCCTCCCTCTTTCTCTTCTAAGAGGATCAGTGTAGCTGGATTTATGTTGAGGTCTTTGATCCATGTCAACTTAAGTTTTGTGCATGGCGATAGACATGGGTCTCTCTGCAGTTTTCTACACACCATCATCCAGTTTTTCCAGCACAGACATCTTTTATATGATGAAAAAGCTGTCCACATGAACTCTCAAGAACACACTTGCATGAACAGAATGTAAAATCTCACAACTATTAGGGCAACGTGGCTAGGAGGAATCTCAGAAAGCTGCACCCCTTGATGAAGAGCTGCAGGCAATTAATGACTGCTGAGAGAGAGTCAGTATTCTCTGGGTTGAACCTCCTTAATAGATTATTTAATTCCAATTAGTTCTTTATAAACACAGATGCAAGTGGGAAATACTGAAGGAGCTTAGTCGGTCGTATTTATAAACATACATGTGTTATGTGTGTGGTAGATGCACACATATAACAATAATAATTAAAGAATAATAGGTAATGAAGTTGATAAGGAGGAGAATCCAGACAAGAGGAAAAGTGGAAAGAAAAGAGGGAAGGAAAAATGATGTCAATATTATGCTCATATATAAAATACTCAAAAAATAAAAACAATAATTAAAAATAAATAAATTTCTATATCTGCACCTTTGAGTACAACATTTTTGTTCCAAAACTTAGACACAAAACTATTTTATTGAACCCTGAATAAGCAATAGTATTTTGAAGAAATCTATCGAAAAGATAAAGTTACATATTAAGTGTGGGTTGTTTTCCATAAAAAAATACACTTTATGTCAAAACGTTGAAAATATAGGAAATTGTAAATTATAGAAACGTTCTAAAAAGTAATTATGAGGTATTTTCTCAGAAATATCAATGGGGTTTTTTAGCAGATAAGAATACATGTACTAGGCTCTAGGTTCAGTACTTGGACAGACTACAAGTAAAAACAAGGCACTAACAAAATTCCTTAGCAGTGATAAAATGAGTGTTGACAGTTTAAAATCAGAATTCTTTGTTTAAACTATGTACCTGCTACTCTAGAGTTTCCTATGAAAGAGACTATCTAGAGAAAACTAGCACTAATATTAAGGGAGGTGATCTTCATCTGGCTATATGAAGGATTGTGAGCATGTGGAAGATACACATAATGTGGCAAAAACAAACTTTTCTAACTGGCTCTCTCCTGACCTTACAAAATTCTGTATGGATGAAGATGTAGAATTAACAGAAGAAGGTTGTTGACATTCCTGCACATTGTTTCAAACTCCACAGTTGTCAACATTCATCTCATGGTTCCATGTTCCACATTGCCATTGCACTTGCAAAAGCTGCCAACCTTCTGAAACTTCAATGCAATACCAAAATAATAATAATAATAATAATAATAATAATAAATCATAAAGATCTGAAAAGATTATTAAGGTATTTCTTCTTCTCTCGGGAACACATCAGAGTGGGACCAGATCCTCATGATAGATGGGCAGCAAAGGAGACCCATCTTGAAATTGAATGATCTATCAGATGGAGCAACCAAATGTTTCCTATTAAAGTATATTTAAAGAGATTCATCAAAGTTTGAAATAGTATTGGGGTTTTTTTAAATAAATTTTTCCTCCAGACTAATATCTCTTCATAAAGAGGCATTTATGATGACAATAATAAGTTCATTTCATTTTTTCCAAACACAGTCACTACTTTCAAATTGCCCAAAGTCTAATGTGTAATGCTGCTCAATAGCAATGTCTGAAGCTGGTGTCAGCAGAGGCTCTTGGGAGTTACTTCTAATTTTTCAGATTCTAAAGTGGTTCTGAAATTATCTGAATAGCCCAGACATAAAGTACATTCCCTGTATGGCAACTTGAGGTTCAGAATATATACATCTTCAACTTTATTAGATAGGGGTTGGGAGGAGAGAAAGAAAAATTTCTAGATCACTTGAAATACTGAGAGAAAATGTTTTCTTTCCTATAGAGCCTTCAATTTCTGAAAACATCATACTTTTTAATGCTGGTCATTCTGATGGCCATGAAAGATTTCTATACTTTTAAAATTCCTACTCTAACTCCCTATGGCTTCCACTAATACTTCCATTAAGACAGAAAGTGCTAACTATCATTTATGTATCTTTCATCTGCAGAGACAGAGAGGTAAATGTTGCTTCTTGATGTCCCCATCTTGATTTGTGTAGCTCTTTAGCATTCAAAAGTATTGGACAAGTTTCTTCTACTCTGCCTAGCCACATTACACATTCTCATATTTGCTCTCATTTGCCACATTTTTCACAACTTGTTCTTTTCCTGATACATTTTACAAAGTGGAATGTTACAGACTAATCCACAGAATGACTTTGCTTAGGGAAAAATATATTTGTATAAGAAATTGAAAAGATAAAAAATGAACAAGATGTCAGTGTTGGCTGCATCAATGGAAGGGTGCCCAAAAGATAGTGTGGGAAAAACAATCTGCTTTGCCTTTAAACCTCTTCATACTACTTTGTTTCAATTGATAAGAGACATATCACTGCTGTAGCATACAGAAAATCCAAAGACAGAAACATGAACAAAGCTTTGTATTTACCCTTTGTACTTAGCTACTGATCACAAGTTGTGTTATGTTTTCAGTGGTTCTAATCACACTTCCTTAGTCTGATTTATGCAACATTATTGGCCATATAGAATGAAGAAATCGCAACTAAATTCTACAAAGGTCAATTTTATCTCAATGGAACACACCACAGATCTGCAGTCATTATTTAAGAAAGATTAATTAAGAATATTATAATAAAGTTCAAGGCAAACTGACCTGGAGTCCAATTCACCTTCTATCATTCTTATATATTACCATGTCAAGGTTACCAGGAATGGGCTTAACTAAGAAGTATCTTTTGGAGTTTTATCAACTTTGTATGATATTATACAAATATTTACAACAAAATTCTAACCTAACTATATCCCACTCTGGAAAGGATGAGCTCTAAGCATAGTAAGAAGCTGAAACCAGTTATGGCCTTAACAACATATAAAGAATTCAAGTTAGCTGTAATGAGGGACTTAAGAGATCTTTGTATCCAACAATCATACCATGTTTGAGAATACAGGACACATAGCAAAGGTCCCACTATATAACTACAGAACACCAAAACTCCTATCACCCATCAGTCCTTTATTTGCAATTGTTACAACTGCTTATATTATCAAAAACAGAAAATTGCTATAAAGTATTATCCATGAGCAATAAACTATACTATAGAGAACAAGTGTGTGATAGGGTATTTTCCATGGCCTGTAGGAGTGTACTCAAAGATACTTAGAAACACAGACATCTAATGATGCACTCTTGAAACACATCCCACTGAAAAGTAGCACGTAAAAGTTGTTTTAAGCACCCACTAAAATTACTTGGCAAATACCATGAGTGCAAGCAGTGCTCTTTTCAAAATGACAACAAAGTCTCTATTAGGAATCAAACCCCCAGAGGAGAATGGATAGGTATATATGTCCTATATACCCGACTATATAGATGGAATGATATACCATAGCTGCTTATGATGGGGTTGGACTCTGTTTTGGCACACTATCACAGAGGACCCGATTCTGCTCCATATGGACCAATTATTTTAGCCTATTAATTGATATGGTCTTTTGACCACATTTATATTAGAAAACTCCAAAATCATTTAACATACACTGATTCTTTCTCACTAACCTTTTAATTGGGATAAGCATTTCTCTTTCATATTTGTTTAATTTTATTCCAATGTTTGCTAAGCTTCAGTGAACCAAAAGAATAGTGACCATTGTGGGCTAGCATTTACATTATCTTGTCTGCATAGCTGCATTGTGCTCCATTCACAAGGTCCAATATGATTTTACAGAGGCACACACAAAAGAGAAAACAGCTGCCCTGTATACCAACTTCTAACACAAGGGGCATTAGAAGGGACACAATATGATAGTGATGTTAAAGAGCAATAAAGGTTTACTACCCAGTCAGAAGAACCAATGGCTAATGATATAACTAAGATATTAATATTTAAAGCAATAACATCCTATGCTCAGTAGATGTAAAACTAACTATAGTTTATATCCAAAGACATGCTATAGAATTTCTAATTTTAGTTGCATCAAATGCTATGTATTTGGCCTTAAAAACTATTGATTAGCCCAGCAGTGGTGGTGCATGTCTTTAATCCCAGCACTTGGGAGAAAGAGGCAGGTGGATCTCTGTGAGTTTGAGGCCAGGCAGATCTAGAAAGTGAGTTGCAGGACACTACTAACTAAGCTATACAGAGAAACCCTGTCTCGAAAGAAGTCCCCCCCCCAATAAAAAACAACTACAGACATATGCGCGTGAATATACCCTATATGCATGCATACATTGTATATATATATATATACATACATATATATATGTGTGTGTGTGTGTAATGGCATTTTTATAAAAACAGTTTCATTGTGTTTTCTTTTCTGAAAACATTCATTAACAAGTCTCTTTAATATTATTTTCCATTTTGCCCTGAAAGTTAAACCTTTTTCCAACTATTGTCTATGTATTGACTATGCAGCTATGTGTAAAGAAACAAAAGAAAAACTAATAACCCAAGCCTTTAAATAAGAAATACAATTCTGATATATCATATGTCACCAATGGTTTACATTAGATCTTCTTAGATCCCCTTCTTAGGTTCCTAGAGGAGAAAGTTTGGGCAATTCTAACCATTTTCCTTGACATTTACACAAATTTATGTTTAATTAGTTCCCATTCATAGTCTCAAATTAAACAATGAGAAGGCTGCTTGAACAGACTTCTTGGAAGTAGGGCCCTGCCTTTCTCAATCACAATACCTTAGCTTCTACTCATAGAGTGGCCTACTTCCTCTAAACCAGAGTTCATTTCTCTTTTGCCCAGGGAAGCAGGAAACAAACATCAAGGAAAGCAGATCATCTTTGAACTCTAAGGGCAGTGGGGGAATGTGTGGGCAGAACACCTACAATTTCACTCATACAGATTTCATCAGCTAAACATAGCTTAGGATCCCTCCAGGGAGAACACACATGACCTGGAAGGTAAGGATGACCTGGGACCACCAGCAATAAAGCATGCAGACCTTTGTGGTTCAATTGGTGGGGGGTGCACCTTACAAAAAGATGACTCTGACTTTTAAATTTTAACTTTTCTTTTCCCTGTCAGGTCTCTATTAAAATCATAAAATCCCTGTGCCTTGATTTGAACATTATCCATTTTATTAGGCACTTTCATGCATGAGATTTCATTCAGTGTCTGAGTTTTAAAAAATATATATAACATGTTTCATATCCTCTAAATTTTTGTGAGCATGCAGAACATTTAAAATAAAAGTTTACAGCCAAGTCCCAAAGATGTTGCCCTGGCGTATTACACTTCTGAGCACACAGCTGTGCTAACTCTTCCTCCACTACCAGCCGTGTTAAGACTATGCTTACTTTTCCTGAATCCTTTAAACGAAATAGAAGTGACATGACAGACAGATTGCTGGCATTGGGACGGGTATCTAAATGACCTCACAGCCAAATGCAGCAGAATTCTCATTTATTTAAAAGATTTGCATGGCAAGAAGGCCCACTACAAGGAGGTTTTTATGTTTTTGTTTTGTTTTCTAGGTCCCTTGGGAGAAAGCCTCCCCCCCCCCCTTTTTTTTTAAATCCGGCATTTTTTGCTCATATTTCTGCTATTTTTATGTTAGCCATTTTCTCTTTTGATGCAAGTAAAGGAGGTTACGGAAAATTCCTGAAGAAACTCATTAAGTGAAGCCACAGCAGGTCAGGAACAAATGTAGACATGAAATGCAAACAGCATTGGCTGTTACAATCAAATGTAATTAGATTACAAGCCTTGCTTTTGGCTTACATATGGTGGAAAAAAATTCATTTTTCAGTAAATATCTATGATTTAGAAAATGCAAAAGTTAATATATAGATTAAACTTTGCCATATCTGAAACCTTAAAGGTAATTGAGCCAGTCTCTTAATCTTCTTGGCATTTACTACTGCATACCCATTAAACAATAGACTAACAGCAAATGTAGATTACAATTTTCTATACACAAGTGCACTTACATAGGCATCAATTCTGTTCTAGCACGTTAAACACACAAAATGAAGGGATAAGTTCACATTTCCAAAACTTTACTTTCCTTAAATAAATCTTCTACCTGCTAATTATACCATTATTTGACCCAAATGGCACACACTTCTTCATTCCCCATGTCACAACTTTATGCTACTGAAAAATAAAATATAAATGGTTTGAAGAATCTGAATTTGATATAACCATTCAGAAAGCAAAAGTCACTGTACAGTAAACCTCTTTATGAGACTGTGGTACTTGGAGAAGATTTGTAAACAGGGAAGAGTAGATTGATTTGATTTAGAAAAGTGTTACCATTAAACAGTTTAAAAAGAGCCTACTGTTTCTGCATCATTATCTTCAATGTGTCAAAGTCAGCATTTTACAATATTTAAAGTGCTCCCAACTTCCTTATAAATAACAGTTATATGCCTGCACAGCTCCTCAGTACTATAAGCAACACATGAACCAAAGTTCATGAACCTGAAATAAAATGGAGAAGGGGCCAAGAATGCCTCCATATAGAATCAAAACAAGGCCACTTAGCAACACATTTGACTCAATACTCAAAGCCATCGTGTTACCTGGCACATAGAAAACAGGCCAGGAAACAAGCTAGGTCTGGTGTACACAGTAGCGTTCTGCTGGTGTACAACAATTTAGGACAAACAGGTGGCCCATGGCCTGGCATTCTCATTTTCTCTTTGGTTGCATTAATTGGAAGACATCTTTTCTACTCCTACAGACAACACAACTTCAAACTCACTTTAATGTTCTCCACCTGTTCAGACCCAACAGAGACACAGCAAGTCACTGTCTTGCGTGATAATCAATTGCACTGGCATAATCAATGGACACTGGCCAAGGACTTCTGTGAAATTCTCAGTGCTGGTCTGAAAATCTTATATAATATCAAGATCAAGCCTTGGTGAACTCCATGTATACTTTAATAATTTTGAGCTAAAAATTATAAAAGCCTGCCTTCTCAGTAAAATACAAAACAAATAAAATTTATATTAAAAAAATCAGACTTCCAGCACTCCTTCTTACTGAGAATTTAAATGAGAAATGATGGAACCAGACAGCAATTGTATCTGAGGTGCTATGGTTGGAGCATGGAAACCACTGAGCCACAAGGGAAAAAGGACTATTGTGGCAAATATTTTTTTTAATTTTTTCATAGAAAACACAATATTCCAATCATCATACATGTGAAAACATACATGTGAAAGCATATTTAATAATATATTAAAGAAAAAAATGGCAAGATGAGAAATATCTTTAACAAATGGCTCCACTTTTTTACTCCTTAAATAGAAGTTAAAAATCATACAAGAAATTCAAAGGGGACTGGATAATGCAAAGAATAGTATTTATGAAAACATTGAGGGTTTAAAGAATCCATCATTGTCCTAATCAGATAAGCAAAGACTGAAATAATATGTTGACCTCAAAAATTTTGAGGCACTGGCTAAAAACAAGTTATAATTCTGGAATATAACACTTCACAAGCATGACCTCTGACATAATAATCACACTTCTGAGAGGTATTCTGAGGAAGCCATCAAACTGACAATCAATAAGCACTATATAGTAGAAGAAAACATGGAAATACTACATATATCAAGTCATAGAACACTGGACAAATTATAATTTTAACTGAATCTATAATTTTAATGATAATGACTAAGTTTTACATAATCTTTAAAGGAAAAGTACATCATATATTGCAAGGCTCACACGCAGTCCCACAAAACTGAGGTGTGCTGTGAACATTCATTTTCTGGAGCACACATGATGAATTGATGTATTGATGTATTTCAATTTCTTGCCCTCACTCCACCTTTCTCTGGGTCCCAGGCTCCTTGACATGTATCTCTGTAGTGACTTACTCTCCCGAGCCTTACGAGGAGGGAACCAACTTGTCCTTCATTAGATTTTCTCATCTCATGTAAACATAGAGGTAAAAGATTAAAGAATGGAGTAATAATATTGCACTACAGTTAATGGGAAATTTTTAGTAGCAAGTTTTAATTTAGAAGAAATTGACAAAAAATATTCAGACCTCACCCCAATACATGACACATATAAACAGGAGAAATGAGGACCTATGAGAGGTGAATTATCATTTTTCATCCATACTCTTTCATGCACTGAGAAACCATAGATAGGGACTAACAAAAGGTCAAAGCAAGGGCACCACCAAAATCCAACTAGATGAACCAATGAGTTTTATTGTGTTTACTTATAGGAACATGCATCAGCGGATACTTGTAGGAGCAGAAATGACTCAGAGTCAGCTGCATCAACAAAGACCACTCTAGCATGAGTGACAGACAGCACACAAATCCTGGAAACATTGAGCACATTACACAGCCTGTAGGCATTCTAACAGGTTGGAGTATCTTTCCAGGCACCTCTATTGCTCTGAGCCTTTTCCAAGCAGCACAGCTGGCTCTGTGGAGAACACTATAAGCAGTGTTTATATCTCATATGGACTTGAGAAGATAGCGGCCATATTTTCAGGGACTTCCTGAGTCTTTTCAGTTGTGTACTGCCCATAACTCCAGGTGGATTTGGTGCCCTCTTCTTGTTTCTATGGGCACTTGCACACATGTAACACACACAGAGACATGTAAACAAAGTAAATCTGGAAACAAAAAGCCCAGAAAATTATTGCCATATTTGTTCTCAAAGCAAGTTCAGATCTACTTTGTACTCTAGGATCACAGAGAAAGGTCTGAATTCTGATCTGAATTACTAAACTTTAAGTTATTTATATAATTCCTGACTGTGAGCTCTGCTGGAATCTACAAATTCCATGAAGCACCTGTTCAAACAGGAAGTAGGTGGTAGAGAATCAATTCAGTGAATCAGGGTTAAAATTTTCTTTATTTTTTTCATATTTTTTAAATTTATTTTATATAACTAAGTCCATTTAAATGAAAACAAACATTTATAGACAATATTTGGGAATTTGGGCGTTGTTCTTTCCAAACTTCCTGCTGGTAAGGGGTGCTGTCATGGGGGATTCTAAGAAGATGCAGAAATCCTGGCTGTAGTCTGTAAGGCTGCTTGTTCCAGCTGTTTTGAATGTAGGATCACCTGGTACTCTGTTTCAGGTAGTTTGGCTTGATCAAACCACATTAGTCTGGAAGGAATTCACAGCTTTTCATTTTCAGGGTTAAAATTTTCAACATGTTACAAGATTGGCAGCAAAAAGCACTGAAGACAGGAAAAGAAAACCTATACCCAACAGATTTGATGGTGGGAAGGATGCCACTTAGTATTTGACACTTTTTCCTGTACTCCAAAACGTAAAGGTATTGAAAAAAAAAGAAAACCACAGTTATTGCATAAACCATCTCTATAATTTTTTAATGCTTTTAACTAATAAAGCTGAATTAATTAAGAATGTCCTATTTCTAAAATATATTATCTGGCTACTGCATGTTTCACTATAAATTTCATTTACACAAAGTATGTGTCACATCTATGGTCACCAGTTAATAAGATATTTGCTATTAGTTATTTCTCCTGTCAAAGATGTGTCTCTGCTGCCTAATTTGCATAATTATTAAGCATCTTGCTTTTCTGAGTACTTGTACAAAGGTTATATCAAGATAACAAACTAAAGATGTTTCAAGATGTTCAAAGAGAAGAGGAAGAAGTAGGGTCGATGACTGCCAGAATATTAAATGACCGGTTATTCCTAAAATTCAGCCCCTCAAAAAGCTTCATTTAAGGTTGAGCTTTCCTGCTTAATATGATAGTACTTGCAAAGACAACAGTGATAATTCAAGAAGGAAATATGGAGTATGAGTGTGGGTTAGAGGTAGAGTGCTACCATGAAATGCCCAGAGTTCTGGGTTCAATCCCCATCCCAACAAAGAGAAAGGGGAGAAATAAAAATTAGAATCCATGCAATTATACCCAAATGTAACTATTTTAATTAATTTTTGCCATTCTTTCCTCCTAATATGTGTGTTTAGAAAAATATATTTTACAGGGTTCAATGTTAATAAAGGTGAATTCTAGATTGTCATTTTCCTGAAGATTGTTTCTAACCTCAAGTAGAGAGAATCAAATGAATATTTTTGGACAAAACACTTCACATCTACCTAACATACATTTTTAAGTTTTAGTCCCTGCCCAAGGGACTAAGACATCATAATAAAAGGCAAGTTGAGGAAGAAAGGGTTTTTGGCTCACAGGTAATAGAGAATCTGGAGAAGCCAGAGCTAGAACACATGCTTAATGGCTTGCTCCTCTGGCTCAGCTCTCTTTCTCATATATGCACATTCACCTGCCTAGAGAGAAAACCATCAAGACTGTATGCCCTGTATCAATTAGCAATAAAGAAGATGCCTTATAGACACATGGCCACAAGAAAGTCTAATATGTACAATTCTTCAGTTGGAGTTCCTGCTTTCCAGGTGACTCTACATATCAAGTTGGCAGTTGAAGCAAACAGTGACATTATACTGTTTTACAACTCCTGACTCACAAATACATCACTTTAAGCCATGTCCTTTTGTTTCTTGTTTGTCTCTATGATCTCACATTGATATCATGAAATACAGTACAACACTAAACAGATCATCACACTGTCCCCTTTATGTTCCACAAACATACTACAAAGAAAGGGATATTGGTTAAATGAATCAATTACTGAACTTATCATGGATTTTAAACAGTCATACCTTTTAACCATTATTTTTGGCTCAGAACAAGGGAACAAAAAGAAAGAAATAAAAGCCTAACAATTATAGAATTCACTATTTGAGGGAAGCTGTCTTTATACTGGAATCTCACAACCTGCCCTGAGCGAATCAATTCTATGGGAATTCTTATGCCATAATGTAAATGCATTACTTTGTGTTAAAGAATCCTGTGAAAGGAGTTTGGCAATGCTCTTTCTGTTTCTATTGTGCCAAGGATCCACAAGGAAGACCCCAGCTAAGACACTTAGGAATAGTAGAGAGAATGCCTGAATTGGCCTCCCAAAGTAATCAGATTGATGAATACCCTATCATCACAGAGCCCTCATCCAGTAATTGATGGTACCAGACCCAAAGATCTACAATTAGCACCAGGCCGCACTCCAGGAATCCAGTTGAAGACAGGGAGGAAAGAATATATGAGCAAGGGAGGTCAAGATCATGATGGAGAAATGTACAGAAACAGCTGAACAAAGCTCATGGAAATTCATGAACTCTAGACCAACATCTGTGGAGACTCCAGGGGACCAAATTAGGCTGTCTGTATGTGGGAGGTAGTTATCAAACTTGTACCATCTGAAGGGCCCCTGGCAGTAGGACCAGGATCTAACTCTTGTATATGAGCTAGCTTGTTGGAGACCATTCCCAATAGTGGGATGCCATGCTTAGCCTTAATGCATGGGAGAGGGGCTTGGTATTGCCCCAACCTATTGCCCCAGAGTTTGTTGACTCCTCATGGGAGCCCTGACTGGTGAGGAGGAGTGGACTGGGGGAGGGGTTGGGGGGATGAAGGGGGAGGGAGGAGGAGTGGGAGGGAGAATTGTAGTTGGAATGTAAAATGAAAATTAAAAGAATAATTATAAAAAAAAAGAGAGAATCACATTAAATTACATAGGAAATAACACAATTGAATGAGTCTATGGATAAAATGTTCAGGGATAACTCAGTTTGAGTTTAAAACAGTTTTCTTTTTAATTGATACCATTCTGTTTTGTTTGAAACTGGGTGTTCCACATTTGCTACAGAGCCCTCGTTGACTTCTAAATGCATGATCCTTGCCTCAGCCTTACCACTGTTAAAGAGTACAAGCATTCACTGCCATACTTAGCTACTTTAGAGGTGTGCTATTACCATGAACACTGTACTATCATTTTAATAGTTATTTACATTCAGTAAATACTGTAAAGCAATGAGAAGCAAAAGCAAATTAATTTTTTACTGTCTGCCAATCAATTTTAATAATGGAAGTGAAATAATGTCCCAAACACAAATGTTGAATAATTTATGCCTCTGACATCAATAACTAAACTATGATTAACAAGTTTCAAATTTTGAAATTAAACCAACAATGGACTTTCTTGGATATCTGATTTGGTTTTTGTTTTCCTTTGTCCTTTTCTTTGAAAAAGCAAAGATTAGAGTGTCTCTATAAACATAATTTGCACAAAATGATGCTTATAGATTTTCTAAAAAGATGACTAGAAGTTGAGTTTGTTTGAAAGAAAATATTTTAGCAACTTACTAAAGGCAGCAAAATCCAACGTATGCTTTGTACCAAAACAGAATGCTAAGAGGCACTGCCCATGGATAGGGCATACTTTTTTAACTCTGAAGAATAGTTGATTGCTTTCTCAGGGCTGCAAGGGAAGTTAACACATGAGCACTGTCCAGATGGGCCAACTCAATAGACTAAATGCAAAAGTAAAATGTCAGCACCCTCCCAACATTCTTTCCCTAACTCAGAAGAGAAAGAAAATGTTGATTTAAAAGTCAAGATCTAAAGAAGGAATTGACACAAGGGTTCCATTCCCTCTGCTACTCAGAAACTTTAATACCAGGTATTAATTGAAAAGGCTCAACAAAGATCTTGAAAACTTGTTTCACAAATGATCTCTTGAACCCTTCTAGGTAAGGAGGTCATGGCATCAAAGATGAATTTATTGAGGACAGTGAAGTCTCTCTCAAGTGTGTATCTAAACACACACACACGCACTCACACGCGCGCGCGCACTCACACACACACAATTAAGAATACTGGGCAGCTGAGGTTTGTGATGTATTATATCAGAATTTATCAGCACTGCAGGATTTCTAAATCATTACCCCTCTGTTGGGGTCAGCATTCTAAATGGTACTCTGGGGAAAGTGTCTATGTGTACAAATAAATGAATATGAAAACATAAAAGAGTCGGGGGGGGGGTTAGTGGGAAGCATCACTCATTGACATCTGCTCATCCAGCTGCAGCCAAAAAGCAGATGAAAATGAAGAGCAACATAGAGCTCTCTCCAAACAGGCCAGCACAACAAGAAAATCTAAACAGCAGAACTACAATGGGAGGGGAAACAATCATCCTGTCGTTGTGTCTGTTCAGACTGTGTGCTTGAAAATTCATCTCTTTTGGAGATGACCCTTTCTTCAAGCACTGTTCCACAGAGGGAGAGTGTCCACCCAGATCCAGGCTACTGCCATACCAACTAAGGGAGGTCCACATTAGATCTCTAATGGTGACAGCCTATGGATGGTGTTACCTGAGATAGAGAAATGGCAGCAGAAGTCCCAAATATCCATTAAGATTTCTTTCTCTATAAAGGCCTGAAGACACTCCACCCCTCCTTAAGCAAACATAAGAATTCTCTGTGGGCATAATTACCCATAAGCTCAGCATAATGTTCAGATTTCAAGGAGTGCCAGAAAGGCTAAGTGTCTTATCACATAATATGTCATAGAAACATGCCCTGGGACCCAGGGCAACTGTTGAAAGCAGCAGGCAAGTTAGCTTTCTCTCTGGACATCACCCTGCAATTACTAGATACCAAACAATAAAACTGTACTTTCATTACCTTTCTTCTTCTTCCATTGACCCCCTTTATAGAAAGGTATCAATCACCTTCCTTTTATATTGATCATATACACTGTGGGGTTTTAACATATGAAGTATTCGACATTAAAATCTCTCACTTTTTAATCTATCATTTGAAAGGTGGTTGCCCATCACCCTACATACTTATTAACTAACAGCCATGCACAGGAATTTTAACCCAAGTTTTAGGGAAAAAGCCCTGGTTCTAGCAGCCCAATAGTTCAGCCTTAGCTACCTAGCCTAGGATACTTAGTGCACCAAGTGGAGAGACAACCAGAACTGTTGAAAAGCAGAGAAAGGATACTTCATCCGTGCAAGTAGAGAAGACAAAGGAGTATGGAAACCCAGAAACCCCAAGTCTGTTCTCTGGGATAATAATAATGGACTTGCAATTTAAATACAGTAAGAATTATGGCAGAGGGGAGTGGCCTGCATAATTAAACTGTTCTGCCTATCACTGTCCTACTTGTCAATCTGCAGGGTGTTCAACAAAATAGTTCATTCTGGTCATCAACCGAAAACCTCTTACCCGTGATGCACTGCAGGTTAAAGCTTCACAGTCGTCCTCCTCTTGGGAATGGCCTGTATTACCTGCAAATCTTACTGGTTTAAAGTTCAAGGTAACTGAAGGTTTAGGACAATGACTTATCCTTGTGCCTTCCTCACTAGAGGAGAGTGAGAAAAGTTAGGTATCAGTAGTTTGTAGACAGTCCTTGAATGATTAACAAGCCAATTGTTTCTTTCTTTCTTTCTTTCTTTCTTTCTTTCTTTTTTTTTTTTGTTGTTGTTGTTGTTCTGATAAAGTATAATTTAAAAGCAAGAAAGGATTTCTCTTGATTCACAAATAAAGAGTAAAGTCCCACACAGCAGAGGGGTTGAGAGACAAGGGTTTAACATAAGCATCACATTGTATCAACAATCAGGAAAAGGAGGGCATGTAAACTGGCACTCAGCTAGCTTCCTCTCTATGAAATCCAGGATTTAAACCCAGAGTATGACACCACCCACTTTTAGAATGGATCCTCCCACCTCTATTACCCTAATAAAATCACCCACAGACATGCCCAGAAGCTAAATCACCCCTCACAGTTGTACCAAGTGGTTTGCCTACAAGGGACCCATCCAAAATACTGTCAAATTAACACTAACCATCACGCACCCCTACATGTAGAGAGAGGTGCAAAATGAAGGAAAAAAAATGAAGGCTTTTTTGTCAATATTTTGTGAGACAATATAAGTAGTCAATACTATTTTTTTTTCTTTTAGTAGCTTTTTTAATATGACAGTGTTACAAGTAAATGTGGAATTTTGTTTGGCCCACTGTTTTGCAGTATGATGAAATAATTATTTTTCATGGGAATAGATTTCCCTCACAACTAAAGAGTAGATGGTGTTAACATGCTTTGGAAGGTCAAGGTGTTTGCCATGAAAATCTGAGAACATGAGTTTGGTCCCTGGATCCTACAGTGAAGTTAGAGAAAATAATACCAAAATTAGCCACATCTATGCCATGGTATGGATGTTCATGCACATGTACACACTTGCACACACACACAGAGAGAGAGGGGGTGGGATAAATGCATACGACAATAATATTCTTTAAATGAAGTAGTGTTTAGACAATTCAATACTGAAATTTTCAAAAGCTTTCAACTTGGTATTAAAAAGTAATTGCAATTGAGATGAATGATTACTATAAACAAGGCACAGTGACAATGAGACTGCTTTCCTGAGTCAAATCAATTAATTTTTCCAAAATATAGCTGATAAGTATTAACTACGGGGTTTAATGATTGATAGTATCATTGGCTACTGTTAGTACAAGACAAAACTTAAGTCCAGGGAATCACATCTTCATAATATATGACCCAACCCTTCTACCCATGGCCATTTACACATATGAAAACATGGCCTCACAAAGACATGCAGGGCAGGTTCACAGCAGTTTTACTGGTAAATTAGTATATATAAGTAAAGAAATAAAGTGTAGAAACAATCCAAATGTCCATCAGTAGTTCATGAGGGATAATCACTACCTCAAAAACACACAATACAAGTAAATTAATAGGTTAGTAACAACATAAATGAAACTTTAGAACAAGCTAACTCATAAAACCTAACCAGAACAGTAAAAATGGGTGTCACATGATTTCATTTCATAATTTTCAAAGAAATGCAAGCTCATCTAGCTGATACAAAGCCAATCAAAGACTGCCCAGGGAGAGATTAGCTAGTATAGGTGAAGTGGATTTAAATGGATCAAGAAGAAATTTTGTTAATTAATTTATGATAATCATTTCATAAGTGACTATATTGGTCAAAATTCATCAAACCAGTCACTGTTAAGTTGTGTACTTTATTACACATTAATTATACCTAGGTTTTATAGGTCTACACAGTTCAAACCCAAAGCTTCTGCCCTTCACCAACAAGAACACAGGGCCTCAGGTCTAATAAAAACTCCTACTTGGAAAATGCAGCACATTGATTTTAATTCAATGTTACTTTAATGTTACATCATTCACTTCACTACATAAGATATCAAGAGACAATGGATCCTGTTTTAACACTATTCTCTATTTTTATTCTGTAAGATATAAAGGATCCACTGATATGATCTAATTAGTGACTGCTAGCTCCTCAGGGACCACTTTACTTTTGATCAATTTACCTGGGCACAAAATGGCCCACAGAAATGCAGGGTATTCATTGAAACTTCTTAGCTTTCTTCAGCTATCTCTGATCACTGAAATTGCTTTTGCTTGCCTAGATGGGTCTGTTTTTCATATATCCATTTCATCTACTTTCTTCACTGTCTGCTATTTCAGTACCTTTGGTTGTGAGGTTAAATCAAAATGATAAGGGTATATAGTACACAAAATACAACAGATATATTATCCAAAAGAATTGTGCAGAGGGAAGGTTTTAACCTATCGCTATAAACTATAAAATACTCTGATGGAATTGTGTCATTAACATTGATGGCTAGTTCACTTAGAGTACCTAAATTTGGAACTTTTTCAAAATTTCTGGACCTTAACATTAGCCAATATTCTACACGTGTTATAGTATCAATTACAAGAGTTTCTTTGTAGTATTGAAAAGCACTTTACATTGTAAACTTAATTGATGGTAGCAGATTAATTCCCAAATAATTATTAAAACCAATAATAATTTTTGAACTTTTGAAAAAAATAAAGGAGAAACAGTAGTGGGATACATCCATAAAACAGCATATCAAAATCAAATATGGATGCAAAAAATGCCCACATAAGAAAGATATCCAAAATAAGAGTTGGGGAGACAGATGGGTGGGTAAAGCGCTTACTGCATACACTTGAGAACCTAAGTTCAGATTCACAGTGACCATATAAGAAGGTAAGGGCCTGGTGCCAGAGCACATGCCTGTACTCCTGGCTCCAAGGAAGTAGAGAAAAAGAGGACCCCCCACACACACACACACACCAGGACATTTATGCACAGGCAGTCTAGTAAAACTGGGGAACTCCAGGTTCAATGACAGGCTCTGGTCTCATAAAATAAGGTGGAAAGTAACTGAAAAAGACACCCAACATCACACTCTGATCTGTGCGTCAGACTACATGTGCACCCACAAACACATAAATGAAGCTACAATCCATCTTGGATCTCAAAGTAGCTCATTTATGATGATATCACACTGGGACTATGTTCATTTGCCCAGAGTGGCTCAAAATTTAAATGTCTAGACCTCAGTAAGAACTTACCATAGTTAATGAGACTTCGAACTTACCTACCACCTGGTTAACATGGGGGTGGTATGACTGGATTTGGAGCCACACATGGAGATTTGGGTCTGTGGGAGTTTTCAGAGGGGTGCGGCTAAAGAGGAAGGCAGAACCAGCCTGAATGAATGAGTACCAACCCTGGGACTCTGGCCCCAGATTGAATAAAGAGACAAAAGGGAGAAGGGAGCTGAGCACCAAAATTCATCACTTTCTACCTCCTGATATAGGATTGATTGTGACCAGCTGCCCCGTGCTCCTCTCCTCCTCCACCATGAGAGACTGTATCTCTCTGAACAGTAAGCCAAAAGAAACCTTTCCCCCAAGTTTTTTCTTTCCGGGTATATGGTCAAATAATTGGAAAAATAATACAGTTGATGACCTGAAACTTATTTCTTCTTTCCCAGTTTAGAACTCCAGTGTGGTCCACCTCCTTTCTTCTTTCAAACCCTCTGTACTTTTTGCATAAGTTGGCAAAGACTATTCAGCTACTCAAATTCTTACCTAAGAATGAATTTAATCTAGAACTTTGTTCTATCTTAATCATGGCTGGGCTGTACTATATTTAGGGGTTATTTATATAACAAGAGTTGTTCATTATTACTATTTTGTCTCTTGAATTGTCTTGTGGTGCTAGAAATCAATCTATTGTGTGTATTAATGAAATTCTCATGTATTATTTGTGTGTTCAGGCATGTGTGCTTGTGCCTGTGGAGATCAGTGGTCAATACTGGTACCTTTCTCAGTTGTCCCTCATCAACTATTGTTTATTTGTGGTACATGGTCTCCTCATAGAACCAATTATTACATCAGCCTTCCTCTTGGTATGTTTAAGCCTGAATCTGAAAGTCTATAGTTACCCCTCAATGGAATTCCTTTACCAAGTAATTCCAATATGTGAACAGTGCAAGGTGGGGCATCCTAATGTTACAAAATAGCTTGCTATATCTGAGTAAAGAGAAAGAAATCAAGTGGGGTGGAAATGCATACTACAGTCCCTCAGATCTTAAGACCAAGGCACAGGCTGAATTTTCAGTACTGACCCTCAGATCTCAAGCCCACACCACAGGCTGGACTCTGACACATATGCACTGCCAACCTTTGCCAAGAAAAGGACAAAGGAAATCTCTACTACTGTTCAAGACAGCTGGCAAGTGTCCACAGTTAGCAATAGTGCAGTAGACTGCAGGCCTGACTCAGGGCACAATTTCTTCATTCTATCAGACACTGCATACAGTTCACTTTCTCTTCCTCATGAGAACTGGCTCACAACCATAAAAAAAGGTACCATAAAAAGATTGTGAGTCAGAGAAGCCCTCAAAGGCTGGACCAAGATTAGTAGTGCTACATCTTGTACTTGACGTGTCCTCTAATTTCCCATGTGCTGGGCATGGGGGCAGCTAATGGTAATAATGCAGGACCTTCAGGATGTGGGACTTGGTAGGGAGAGTCAAATAGTTGGAGGTGTGTCCTTGAAGTCAATATCAGGCCATGGCTCCTTCTTGTCTGTGTTTTGCTTTTAGCTACCATCTGAGCAGACAGAAAGCTAACACCTACATTGACTGATAATGCAGACTCTGACTACTTGCTTTCTCATTAACCACCAACCCAGTACACAAGCAGGGCCAATGGTGTCTCAGAGGAATGAACAACACCAGGATGCATTACTTATCATTCTCCTTGGTCTTTAGGAAAAGGTTTTGGTGCTCTGGGGCACTGCATCCCTGAACAGAGAACAGTTCAGTCCTGACACCCTACAGAGGCTGGGGGACAAGCATCTCTACTCAGGTCAGACACTCCCTCAGGAAGCAGCCAACAGTGACATCAACTTGGAGTTTTCATGGCCTTGAGCCCAAATTGTGTCTTTAAATTTTACAGACTCATTGGACTTAAAGCATGCCCAGTAGCCTTTCAAGTTATTTCAAATATCTACAGTGAGAGGGACGTCTAAATCTCTCCTATTGGGTTCTCTCCTCCCTGTTTCTCTATATCCCTCCCTTTCCTACTTCTTTCTCTTCTTTCACACTTCTCTTCTTTCTAAATATCTCTGCCTTTAATTGTGATACCTGAAAAGCTCCTCCTTGAATTAAAAAAATTGTCGTAACAAAACAACAGCAAAAATTGGCCTAAGATTATCTCAATTTAGTATACAACAAACAAACACACATATCATCAGAAACACTCTGCAGCCCAAGAAAACACTTAAAGGGAAATTAAGCTTCGTTCTGTTTCTAGTCCCCTGGGGCAAATGCTTCACAGTGTGACAGTGAACTTCACTTATATAATCATTTTTAAAGTCACTTATCACTTCATCCACACTTTGTATACTACAGGGAAGAATGCACTTGAAAAGCAAAATGCCGTGCATTAAAGAGGCCTGTCATGGTTCAGGCCCAGTTCAATTTTATAGGTTTTTATGGCAGCCCCCCAGCTATGCTGCCGTATGGTAATCAAAGCCAGGCTCCTTCATATCATCTTATGTATATTTCAGATTTTCCAACTCTGGGGTTAGAAGCCTAAATGTATTTTGTTTTTCAAACACTTTGAAAAATGATAGTGGCCCTGCAAAAGCCTATCTAGATTGGATCTAAATGGAATTACGCTAGCGCTGCAGGATGGAAGATCAACTGGAATAATGCAGTAGCTATTTGCCCAGGACTGCAGAGCATCAGCTACCAGCTCAGATTCCTGCTTCCGGACACTACTCCTGTTCTCCCACTTAGGTGATCTCTTAGAGGTAATTAACCCTCGTTCATTTTACAGAGGAAGAAAATGGAGTCACTCAAACCCTTGTCTGTTCACAGTAAGTCATTAGTTTCCACAACACGATCTTTCTTTTTCACTCAGTAGAGATTTCCTGAGCACATAACTTACGACAAACCTTAGACAAAGGGAGCATACTATATACAGTTTATGGTTAAGGAAGAGGGCTCTGTAGTCAGAGGAATCACAACTTCATATCCAATTTTGCCCCTGGACAGCTAGGTGATGTCTACCCACTTCTTAGTGACTAAAGCTTTAGAGAAATCACTGATAGTTTTCTCCTTTCTACATGTGATTAATCCATAGACCTCCACCAAAAGGAGCCTCTGTGTGGTTTAAATGAGATACTGCAATAGAAGCACTTAGCACAGTACTCAAATGTGTAGTTCAAATGAGACACCGCAATTGAAGCATTTACCATAGAACTTATATTTATAGGAATCAATTCAAGGGCAGTTATTATGACAATGATAGCTGAGTACAATAAAACACCCCTACTTTCTCAGAGGCTAGAAGCTCCCATTCTAAACAAGTGGAGAAGGCATGAATAACAATAGAATTCAATAAAGAAAGCTTGTGATCAGGCTAGGGCTGAGAATTCTGCACAGCCATGAATTAGATGCAAGATATGGGATCCCAGGGGAAAACCAGGCTGCGTCCCAATGACAACCTTGTGTGAGTTTTCAGTTTTGGTTTTGCTTTTTTGTTTTGTTTTTCGTTTTTAAGACTTTTTAGTGAATTACTTTTATTGCAAACTAGTCAGGTTCTCATAAGTGAGAAAAGACTACAAGAGGAGGAATGAGACAATGTCAATGGTGGTGACACCTTTGTATAGGACAGGAATAACTGTTCATTATTCCTTTTGCTGCCAGGACTAATGCTGAATTTTTCTATTTACCACTTTGCAAATATAAGCAACCTCAATAGAAGAAATGGAAGGTTTGGAATATTCTATGTCTACATTGATTTCATATGTTAAAAGTTATTCTTTTTTATTTTTTTGCTTTTGTTAATCAGAAATATGGCTAGGTATGGTGGCCTCTGCCTTCCAATCCAGAAACATTCCAGGAATATCAATGAGTTTCAGGCAAATCTGTACAAGTCAAGTTCCAGGCCACCCAAAGCTGTACAGTTTAGACACTATTTCAAAAGTAAAAATAAAATAAAATAACAAAGGCTAGAGAGACGTCTAAGTGGTGAAGAGCACATAAAGCTTTTCCAGAGGGCAGAAGGATCCCAGTTTGATTCCCAGCATCCCAGATCCAGGAGGAATGTTGGCATCTAGTCACAATTTGGCCCCACCCCTTGGGTCACATGGCAAGCAGTACCCTAGATTTGTACATAGGGACAAAACATCCCTTTAAGAGACACACTCTGCCAGCCAACTCATCCTCACTCTTCCTGCTGTTCCTTTGAAGAGTCAGTCAGCTCTGTCTCTCTCTCTCTCTCTCTCTGTCTCCTCTCTCTGTCTCTGTCTGTCTGTTTCTGTCTCTCTCTCCCCTCTATTCCTTCCGTTTCCCCAATTCCTTCCTTTTCCCAAATAAAACATCCCAAGTAAGCTCTGTCTGCATGATGTGGTTTGTCCCTCACCTGCTGTGAGGGTTCCCATCAAGTGCCCTCTTATGCCATATCATAACAGGGAGGCTCACAAGTGACTTTAATTCCAGTTCCAGATCCAAGGCCTCTACAGCATCTACACATACATGATATGCATACACATACATGAATTAAAAAATATATTTTTTAAATCACAAGGATGAAGTATTCCTATACAGTAGGAAAATCAGAATAGCTCTAGACGCCACAGGAATGAGGACACAAATCAGACTTGACACTTAAACAATTTAAGATCAAATCCAGGATGACTCTGAGAAGAGCTTTTAACCTCTGAGCACAATTTCCTGCACACAGGAGAAACAATCAAAACTGACTTCATAGGAACCATAAAATGAGGAGTAGTGAATGTTACACATGCCAAAGGTTAAGCAGACTAAATCAAAAAGCCTGTTCACACTTTTTTAATAGAAAAGACAACACACACACACACACACACACACACTAGTATCTCAGGAAATATGATTGGATTAGACACAAATTCAGGAGTGTGTTGTTTTAAACCAGGTTGAGAGTAGAGAAATAGATATATATGTGTGTGTTCCAGAAAGAAACAAAAATAGCTTCCTAAAATGTATTATGAAAGAAACAGCTCACCTCAGCAGTAATATGCTGAATGCTCCTGTGGCCTAAAGACCAAGTGCAGCTCCTGATGCAGGCTGATACCTCAGAAGAGGGAACTTAACACTTTGGACCAATCTGACTTTATTAACTTTATATATGATGGCTGAGCCAGTGTATTAAAATTCTCTCCCAAATCCAAGTCTTACCTTCCTTAGAGACTGCTATGTACCATCAAGAGACCTGATACTAACTAAAGTTTATAAGAAAGAAGATCTGTGGGTGTACTTTACAAGTGTAATTTCAATAATTATTATAGTGGGACGGAAAAAAATTAGTCTGAGCCTATGCCTTGATGATTGGAATGATTTGTTCACTAAGTTGAGCCTATGTTCCTGCCTAGAAGTAAATACTAAGATTCTTCTCAATCAAAACCCAAACACTGCTGATAATGATTATTCCATTTTATTTCCTAGTAAAAGACACAAGTACATTGTCTGAGGAACACAACTGTCATTGACTTTGAAGTCTATGATTGAAAGGATTTAACCCAACACTCTGTGGTTCCTCAAAGGGATTAGCAAATAGCACTAACAAAATATTAGTCTCAAATTGGGTGTGATGGTGCTTGTCTGTAATCCTGGCATTCAGAAGAGAGATGGAAAGATCAGAAACTAAAGGTCATCCTCATTTACATGGAGACTCCATCCCACAAAAGGAAGAAGAAAATCTGTTATCTAAAGACATGGTTAAGATATTGTTTCCCCCAAGCTTTTAAATTCATTTACAGGTACACCCATACACAGGCCCAACATGGTGGTAGGAGCTTGAATTCCAAAATTTGTCTAATTCTCACACCAAAAGGGGATGAGACAAGCAGATCGACCGTGAGTTCAAAGCCAACCTCAGGCAATATCATGTGACCCTCTCTCTAAATAACAAAAATAAACACACAACACACATATTTCATAAGGATTTCATCAACTATTTTTGTAGCACAGGAGCCTCCCAGATTTTTGATAATATTATTACACTCAAACGAAGGAAAGCATCCTGTCATTTAAACATGCAAATGTCAATGGAGACCTTTCCTTAGCCCAGCTCCACAGTTAACAAGTGAGCCCACACAGCTTCCTCATCTTTTGCTTGGTGTTTCTCTAAGGCCGGTATCTAGCAGCTGTCACCTCAGGCACCCAAATCTCTGGGTTCACACTTCCAATAAATGATTCTTGCAACATTGTACTTGTGAAACCAACTGACCAGCTGGGTGCTTAGAATTGTAACTCAGGTTGTCACCTTCAATCCATCATCATGCACCAGAAGAGTCTTGGCTAGATAACAACAGCATGAACCTTGGTCAGAAAGTACAGTTACAGCTAATAAAGCAGGCTAGGGTCACCTGCCCAAGCTCTATCTATAAGACAGTGTTCAAAAGAGATACCTGTGCAGAAATGAACATATAAAGAAGCCTGACATGGTGGAGGGGGGTCCTGTTCATCACATCATGTGGACACAGAAGTCAGGACTAGGGCCATTCCCCTGGCCAAGTACAGCCTAAGTAACAGTCCTTCTAGACTGGGGGTTTTCCCTTAAATCTTGGCTTGTCAAATTGATATCAGGTATATATACATATGTGATTAAACAAACACATTATTTGAGAGTCAGACATGAAGAAAAAAAAACATGCCTGAACAAACAGCATGGCTATAATAATCATTTGCAGAGGCCATTTCGTCCATGTAAAAATGAACTAGTCTGATTTACATAGTTGCAAGTGAGTGAGCTCTGTTAAAACATCCTTTGGGAAACATGGTTTAGAAAGTATTATTATGTTTAGCTGTGGCAGAGCTCAGTGGGCGTCTAATTCTAACAGATCCCTTCTGTTCATCTTTCTGTCAAGGTGCTAAGGTAATATGCCCTGCATGCCTTGCCCTTCTTAAGATACATGGCTGGCCATCTCCACTAATTCAGACAAATCTCTCCCCAATAAGCCAGTCCAGCTGGGGGCAATGTTCATTATAGCTCCACCACAGCTAAATTTCACAACAAATTAAAGGCGATGCTACATCAGGGATCTATCCCTTCCTTTCAAGCCAAACACAGGTATATACTGGCCATCAACCCAAGGCTCTGTATTGCACTCTGCCCTTTGCATGTTCCCAGGGGACTCTTAGTGAGAGAGGGTTTCACCTTTAGATCAATGCATTTGTGTACTGATTGATGTGTTATATCTCATTTCTTCCCCACTGGAAACCCTGTTCTCTGGGCTCTGGATGATTTTCTACTTCTTTATGACAAAATGGACCATCCTCATTTTGCCTTTCAAAATGTGTCTTCCGACCTTCTTTGACCTCTCTCTTCTCTTGCCAGCCTTGGTTTTCCCTGTTGGGCTTTTGGTGTGTTCCTGCACTGTGATGCTCAATAAAAGCTTATTCATAAGATCAGGACAACAGGCTCTGAAGATGGAAGGTGACCTGAAACACATGAACAAACACCCCTTTCTGCTGCAGCATTCCCACTGAGAGGACAGCCCACATATGCCTGAGCAGCTCCATGATGATATATCGCCTGTTCTTCCAGTGTAAGAATCAGGTACAAATGCGCTCATACACTGAACCTAAATCTTTAAGGTTTTGATGTGCTAGTCCCATCTAACCCTTCAAGATAGCTCTAAGTAGAGAACACAAGGAATATAGACTTGTAAGGCCAAAATTCCAGTACTGATATCATGGTATTTGCTGCACAGGCATATGTATAATATTCAGGCTTTAAGAGCTTTATTTTCTAAATTACAAGATATGATTCTTGGTAGTAAAAATTATATTATTCAAAACCCTATAGGGCCTAGGACATCAGAGACTTCAGTTCATTGTTCTTGTTTTCCCATTTGCCCTTCTTTCCTAGGAGATCAGTCTCAGATACATGCTGAGCTATGCTATGTCTCATAAAGTCACCTGGACTCAAATTCCTTAAAGTTCCTGGTGACACTACTGAACATGTTTTAACTATTTTTAGCATGTTTCTTAGAAGGGCATATGCACCTCATGGGTTAGTCACCATTCTGTCCTTGACCCAGCAAGAAAAATCTTAAGAAAGGAAGGATTTATTCTGATTCACAGGTCAAAGTTACATTTCTTCACAGCAAGGACTCCATGGTGGCAAGTGGCAATGTGACAGCAAGGGTAAGGAATGGCTTGTTCACATCACAACAGATCAGGAAACATTGATTAACAGGGACAGGCTACAAACTGTAACCCACTTTCTCCATCCAGGCACAGAACCCTATATTTCCACAACCTCTCAAACAGCACCACTGATGGAGATTAAGTGTTCAAACCCATGAGGCTGGGAGAGCACTTCATTCAAACTACAACACTTCCTTTGTGTCCAGGCCATCATGCAACATCATTGCCCCATGGATAGTAACTCATGTGATCTTCATGGATTTTTGCAGCCTAAGTTGGATTAAAAACACATCTGCCCAGTTCTGCTTTCACCTCCTTCTACCTGACACATAATTACAAAATTCCAGGTAATTTCATTCTTTCCTCCCTTACAGTTCTCACTTTTGGTCCTGTAACTTCAATCTATCTTTGCCAATTCCTTAATGTGCTCAACATTTACCCTAGAAATGTTTAAGTAGTTTTACTGAATGAAACCCCTTTTAAAATAATCACCAGAATTTTCTCTTCCATTCCTAACCCTCAGTCACTTAGTGTAAATGTTTTAAAGATTGGCTATTAAACTTAACTATTTAATTATTAACCACCAAGCTATAGGTTCTTTATTAATGGATAAAAACTGATGAGAGATGCTATTATGTATATATGTTTCTCATACTGGTTTAATGAATAAAGCACTGTTGGCCAATAGGAAAGGAAGATAGGGACTAGGAGACAAGGAGGAAATAGGAAGTAGTAAGGAGGAGTCAAGATGGAGAGTCTGGAGAGAACAGAACTGCCATTCCTCCGCTCTCGGTAAGACCACGTGGAAATATATAAAAATGGGTTAATATTTAAGACAGAGCTAGCCGATAAGAAACTAGCACCTGGCCAATAGCATTGTATCAAGTACAGAGTCTCTGTGCATTTTTGGGGGCTGGTGGTGTGGCGGCAGGACAAGACCAGGTGGCGGGCGGAAAAACCGTACTCCTTACAAAAAACAGCTTTGCCATTTTCCATAATGACTCTAAGAGCTACTCCTGAGACCATTCCCATTTTCAGGTTTTGATGGTTGAGAGTAATTGACTTCATCTGCCAAAGTTCCTTTCTGTGTTGAGACATGAGTATCTGGTACACAGCTGTACTGCTGGAGGAGACAGGGTTGTTGATGGGCCCTGGCATAGGCCATTGATATGCATCCTACCTTAGTCTTCTTTTTCCCAATGTCAATGTCAGGAGGGAAAAAAAACAGGCCAAGAATAGTCCTCAGAGAAAGAAAGCTGTTTCACAAAAACTGTCTTGGGACAGGTATAGCCTTGCATAGCACAGAGAGCTAATTAGGTTTTATTTTCTCTAACAAGCAAGTCGCTAATTTGATAGGAAAATTCAAGTGAATTTGCAGCAGCTTCCTTTTATCATGTAATAATCATTTTCAGTTAGCAATGCTCAGCTCACACTGAATATTAGTTTTAAATTTTGATTGACAAAATGTCTCTTACTCAGTAACCATCATAACTAAATTTAATCAATAGAAGGGATATAAATGAAATTAATAAGTGACTGAAAGAACCTATGAGAAGGACACATAAAAAGGATCTAATAAAACAAGCAATAGGAATTAATATTTCCCAGTCTTTTAGAATTATGAAACATTTGTATATGGCCTATAGTGCCCATACTATGGACTCTGAAGCAGCATGAAGCCAACATATGAAAACTATGCAGTGAGCAGGAGACTGACAAATGGCTTTTCATTAGTCTTCCTTTCTGGGTATCCACCATGTCTGCCACATGGATCCATTTCAGTTCTCTCTCCCAGTATTTGCTTAGCCATGCACTTGTCTCTGTCTACCGTTGTCACAAAATATTACAGATCCTCTTACATTTTTATTAATGTCCAAAATTTTGACAAAGAACCAGTCAAGAAAGAGTTCAGGTTAAGACCCTATCAAGATAATAGCCAAAAGGAAAATAGCAGTTACATAGCAGCTGAAAAGAGTTAAAATGTTAATGAATATTCAGTCAATGAATTGATGACAGAATGACTCATTTTTATGCTTGTTCAGGACCTGTATGCAGGATGCATGTTCCCGACAACCATGAATGAAAATGGAAAACCTACCAGAAAGCACAATGATGGTGATGACTTGGCCATCAGTCAATCATTAAAAGTAAGAAGAGTCTAATTAGTTAGATTATGAAGAAATACTACTTGGACAATGATTCAGCTCCACCATATAGCATAACATTGGGTATTTACCTAGCTGTCTTTGCTTTATTTATCACTAATAGAGTCAAGAGTACCTGCCCTGTATGGTGGTTCTAAGGAAACTTGTATTAATTTAATAATATTAAATGGTCACAATGTAAACCTCATGTAGGTATTTATATTTAGTAATAATAATATTTATATGGTCTAATAAAACATTTTACACAAATATCTGCTAAAGAAATAAATGAAACTTGAAATCATTTAGAAAAACTTAGAAAAAATTTTCAGTACTGCCTATGCAGTCACCTGATAAACACTATACAACTTCTTAACTATGGCGTGCTATATTTCCACAGAAGTCAAGTGGCTCAAGAGTGGTGGGTCTTCCTGAACATAACACCAGTAGCACAGACACTGATTGAGACCGACAATTAATAAGTGGGACCTCCTGAAACTGAGATGATTCTGTAAGGCAAAGGACACAGTAAACAAGACAATATGGCAGTCCACAGAATGGGAAATGATACTCACCAACCTTACATCTGGCAGAGGGCTGATATTCCAAAATATACAACGGACTCAAGAAGTTAGTCACCAAAACACCAAATAATTCAATTAAAAAGTGAGGGAAAGAACCAAATAGAGAATTCTCAGTAGAGGAATCTAAAATGGTTCAAAGACACTTAAGACATTGCTCAAAATCCTTAGTCATCAGGGAAATGCAAATCAACTCTGAGATACCATCTTACACCCCTCACAATGGCTAAAGAGAAAAACAGTTTATGCTGGACAGGATGTGGATAAAAGGGAACATTCCTATACTGCTGGTGGGAGTGCAAACTTGTACAGACACTTTGGAAATCAGTATGGTGGTTCCTCAGGAAAATAGGAATCAGTCTTCCTAAAGATCCAGCAATTCCACTCTTAAGAATATACCCAAAGGATGCACATTCATCCAACAAGGATATCTGTTCAACTATGTTCATAGCAGCATTATTTGTAATAGCAGGAACCTGGAAGCAATCTAGATGCCCCTCATCTGAAGAATGGATAGAGAAAATGTGGTACATTTATACAATGGAGTACTACTCAGTGAAAAACAAAAACAAAAAACAATAGAATCTTGAAATTCTCAGGCAAATGGATGGAACTAGTAGAAACCATCCTGAGTGAGGTAACCCAGTCACAGGAAGATAAACATGGTATATACTCACTCATGTTAGGTTATTAGACATAGAGCAAAGGATTACCAGCCTACAATCCACACCTCCAGAAAAGCTAGGAAACAAGGAGGACCCTAAGTAAGACATACACTATCCCCCTGTAAAGGGGAAAGGAACAAGAGCCCCTCAACAAATTAGGAGCATGAGGGGAGGGGAGAGGGAGTTAAGGGAAATGGAAGGGGAGAAGAGGAAGGGGAGGAGAACATGAGGGATCAGGAAAATTGAATGGGAAAATGAATAGAAGACAAAAAGAAAAAAGAAACAACAATAGAGGGAGCCATTATAGGTTTAAAGAGAACTCTGGCAATAGAGGTTTGTACAGAGATCCACAAGAATTACCCCTCCTGGGAATATAAGCAACAGTGGAGAGGCTACTTTAAATACCCTTCCCCTATAATGAGAATGATGACTTCCTTATATGCCACCATAGAGCCTTCATCCAGTAGCTGATGGAAGCAGAAGCAGAGATTCACAGCTAAGTACTGAGCCAAACTACTAGAATCCACTTTTACAGAGGGAGGAGTGATGAGCAAAGGGGTCAAGACCATGCTGGGAAAATCCACAGAAACAGTTGGCCTGAGCAAGCAAGAGGGAACTCATGGACCCCAGTCTGACAGCTGGGGAATTAACATAGGATCAAACCAGGCCCCCTGTACTTGAGTGTCAGCTAAGAGGCTTGGGCAGTCTATGGAACCTCTGACAATGCAACCAGGATATATCCTTAGTGCATGAATAGACTTCAGGAGCCCATTCACCATGGAGGGATACTTCCTTAGCCTAGAGACATGGGGGAAGGTCTAGGCCCTACCCCAAATGACTTGACAGAGTTCGAAGATGCCTCATGGAAGGCCTCATCCTCCCTGGGAAGTGGATGAAGGATGGGATGGGGGAATAAGTGGAGGTCATGAGAGGATGGGAGGGAAAGGTAACTGGGATTAATATGTAAAATAAGAAAAAAATATTAAATGATAATAAAAATCCCCCAAGAGTGGAAGGTCAACACAACTGTACACAAAAACACAAAGTTTATTCTGGAACCAAATATGAATGGCCTTGCCTGGTAACACACACGGAGGTTACCCCAAACTGTGACAACAGTTTCATTACATTTTAGTGAATAACAGAACAAAGTAATAAGTCAACACATTTCCAAGTACATTGAATAGGTGGGTTACAGTGAAGTAGGGTGGTTCTGCTACAGATTTCAGAGTTTATCTCTTGACATTCTTAGCTTTTAGAGTGGTATACAGCTGGAGGTCTAGTCAGAGATTACCAAGAAGTTATGTAATAATTACACTGATGTTAGATTATATGAAAGTGAATCCAAACAGCCATTCAAGTGTATGTGGGTAGTGATATTTAAAGATAAAGATGTCCATGGTGGTTTGTAATTAAGCTTTGACCCTGCAACATCCCAACCTCTCCAAAATCACTGAAGTTCTAAGCAGTCAATAGGCCTGTTTTCAGGAACTTTCCTTCACACAACAGAAACAAAGGCAGATCCAGAGGCCTTCCTTCTGTGGAAGACACTAGCCATTCAACTGCGTCAAAGAAGTGACTTCATTATCTTATAACACTCCAGGTTTCAAAAGGATCGATGAGACAGAGCCTTTTAAAGTTTTGTATGTGTAAGGAAGCAAAGCAGGAGAATCAAACTTTAAACATCAACTATTTTTGTTACATGCCAGAATGGAAATGCTATACTACTCAACTGATACCCACCTTCTCTGGTAGTTAGCTAGCCCACCTCCCCCACAAATAGCATGGGATTCCTTTCTGATAAGGTCATATTAGTCCTAATGTGAAAAGGGAAAGTCAGAGCAGATGCCAGAACTTACAATGTAGTCAATGGATATATCAACATGAATAACATCGTACTTAATTCTTGCTGGTATAATTATATATTATATGGTAAGAAAGAGAGTATGTGATTTGTCTCTTTAAGCCTGTCAATCCAGACTCTTCCCTCTTTGGAGGGTAGTAAACTCATCAAATCATTATAATGATTTAGAGATCATTAAAGAAATCGGAGGTACTGAGCCAAAACCTTATGCCATGATTAGGAAAAATTAGAAGCATTAAGTTACCTATAAATAGGAAATCAACATATTAACCTTTACTATTTAAAGAGGCAGGCACAACATGCATTGCAAATGAGGGCCATTCGCATACACATAATGAAACCCTCTTCAAAAAGTAGGGTTTGAAAGCCAGATAAAAAACAGTTTCCCCTGGTGGAATCAGAAAATGTATTATGTGACAACAATAGCTCCATACAGGCAAGGCCAGACAACTAGAAACAAAAGTAAAGCTAAAGCAGAGGCTGTTCCAGGAAGACCCAACTTTATTTCCTAAATTAACAGGGGTGGAGGCAAGTTTTTAAAGTACACCTTGGTTTTGCTTTTTGTCACATAAGAAATAAATCATTAAATCATAGATTAAGCACATATGAGAAATGCTTATAATAAACACATGTCAGTTTTAAGACAAGAAGTCCCAGGTACAATTAGTAGCTCCTGCTGATATAGAAAAAACTGGGAACAATAAGCTGATGTCATAACAAATCTACTAAACTTCTTAGGAGATATTTGGTTACACAAAGTAGAATCTAACCAAGTGAGTGTGAACAAGAATGAGCCCTGTCAAAATGGATACATCTACAAAAAAGATTCACATCTTAAGACTCAGGGAACATTGCAGGAATGGGGGGTGGGAAGATTGTAAGAGCCAGAGGACCCAGGAGTTTGCTAAGATTGTCTCCTGGTAACAAAGAAGCTATACATGAAGTCTCACCAGGGACCGCCTAAATGACAGCTGGACAAGGATAACTGACACTGATGAACATCCAAAGTGCTTAAGGAAAAGCCCATACAAAGAACTATAGGCACCTGAGGAATGCTGGGAGTGAGAGACATGGTTTCCCCAAAGAAGAGCAAACAGGTTGGTTGTCCAGTGACAAATGGTCAACTCTGAAAGCAAACAAATAATATTATGCAGACTGATTAAGCTATACTTAGCAATATGTATATGCATATACATATATGCATGAAATAACAATTACTCAGAAAAGAGGCCATGATTTGAAAATAAGACAGAGACTGAGGGAATAAAAGGAAGGGAAAATGTTGTAATTGAATTTTGTTCTCAAAAATTCAAATTATCCTTTATTTACCTCTAAGTGATGGGAGTGATTTCTTACTAAGGCATATGTTATAATGCTGCAACTAACTAGCTGTCCAAGAACTCTCTATGTAGATGAGGTTGGCCTTGAACTCATGGTGATCTGTCTGTCTCTACCTCTGAGAATTGGGACTAAAGGCTTACACTATCACCCCTAAATTAAAAATATTTCTTATTCTCAAACAACTCTGAAAACCAGATACCCATGATGGAGAGATGTCTCAGCTACTAGGTGCATATATATCTCCCAGAGGGTCAGAGTTCAGATCCTATAACCTGCAAGTGACTATAACTCCAATTCCATGGGTATCTAAGGCTTCTAGAAACCTGCATTCATGCCCACCTATTTACACACATGCACATAATTTAAAAGGAAATTTTTTATCTTCAAATAAAATATATATCACAAAATGCCACAGATTGAGAAAGGCTGCAAGAAAAGCTCAGAGATTAAGAGTACATACTGTCCTAGCAAGGACCGAAATTTGGTTCCCAGCACCCATGTCTGGTGGCTCATCTTGTAAGTGCCAAGGTCTACACTGTGGGTTTCTCTAAGTCAGAAGTGCGAGACTAGACAGAGCTTCCATATACTGCCATCTCAAGTTATGCACATGATCTTTCAAAGACAATAACATAGCATCCATAATGACATGAGTCACTTCCCTTAAAAGATGCCTTCTAAGATGAGGAAAGATTTCAAGACCAGGCTGGAGGAACCCACAGAAACAGCTGACCTGAACAAGGGGGAGCTCATGGACCCCAGACTAATACCTGGGAAACCAGCATAAGAATGACCTAGTTACCCCAGAACACAGGTCTTGGGAGGCCTGAGAAGTCTATGGTACCTCTGACAATGGAACCAGGATGTATCCGTATTCCCCATGGAGAGATACTCCCTTAACCTAGAGACACAGGGTAGAGCCTAGGCCCTACCCCAAATGATTTCACTGACTTTGGTGATCCCTCATTGAAGGCCTCACCCTCCCTAGATAGTTGATGGGGGATAGGATGGGGCTTCAGTGGGGACCATGGAGGGATGGGAGGGAAAGTGAACTGGAACTCTCTATACACACACACACACACACACACACACACACACACACACACACACACACACACGTATATATTACATAAGTGTTCTCTTTCTCTCTCTCTCTCTCAGCATTAATTAATGTACCTACCTTCCACTAAATTCTGTTTTTACCCACAAGCTTAGCCTTTCAGGTTGGAGGAGTCAAGAGAGAGTGTGAGCAATAGGTCGATGCCTATCGACCTCCTTTGACTGATGGTGACACTTCCCATTATAAACTGATGGTCACTCTGCTTTCCACTGGTCTCTTTCAAGTTTAGGTAATGCGAGTCAGCAATCCTGGTTGAACACATCCTGATATAATGGCATAATTTAATTTGGGGATGGCTAGGCTAAAAGTTATACCTCTGATCACCACAAATTCACCAAGATAGATTCTTAACAATTTCTGTGGCCAGGGATGTCATCTGATTAATAACCGGTGACCAGAATGACCCAAGTGGCCTTCTTTCAAACATTTATAGAACTCCTTTACCACTTTGCAAGGAAAAAATAATGGTATATATCAGCAAATAGAGTTTATTTTTTATTTTAGCAGTAACAGGTATACCAATCTTCCTGTGACATATAATATTTAGGGAGAAATTAATCATCACTATTATGGGCTATTGAAACAGCACATGATGATGGAAGATGCATTGAACAGGAACTAGAAAGTTGGGTTATTTCCATAATTCTGCACTAATTAGCTACACAACCTTGGAAAAAAGATAATTTAACTGTCCCAAGCCTCAATATCTTTATCCATAAAATGGAGAACTTGAAATATATGCTGTCTGGGCTCCTGCAAAGGGCCTAGCATCCTCTCACTCTAAGTTGCGATGTTAGCTTATCCTCTAAAAGTCAGACAATTTATTTTGTGCTGAAATGACTTCATTTCTTTCAAATATTGGCTCTTGGCTGTCACGGTTGCTCTCTGTGATTAAATGAATGTCCTCTCGTGGCTCTAGTATTGCCAACCCATCTGACAGAATATTTCCTGAAAATGCAAAGAGATATAAGCAATGAGAAGAACCACTGCCCACAGTGTCTGCATTATCCTGACCTCACTCACCACACAGAATTAGGCTGGGTAAAACCTTACTTAGCCTGAACAATTACATTCTCCATGGAAGCCCTAATAATGTTTCACCAGCCCTCCCAGAAGTCCAGAGCTTAGGAATCACAAAATCTCATTAACAAAAAGCTCCCTTTTGTTTCTGAATACAGATTTTTCTAAGATTCTGACCAGTCAACATTCCACAGAATATACTTTCTCTCTTTTTGCGGTAGTTTTGCAGATAGACAATCACCAGGGATTTTTTTATTCTCACTTCCAGAATCAGAGTGGGGAATATAGCAAGTATATTCTTAAGTTTCTTGCATATCTGCACTGGCAATCCCTACTATTTATTACATCACAGAAAATTTATTTTCCTTTATTACTTATAATATACTGAGGTGACTGCATTTCACAAAAATGTCTTACATAGGTTTTCCTAAAGAATGCCCGGTGCTCTTTATGAACACTTCATCAATACTCTTGCATTTATATGAAAAATTGTATCATGGTATTTTCTTAACTGAAATTAAACCATCTATTTATTCAATTGTCACTGCCTCACATCAGACTTACTTTAGTAATCCTCTCAGCTTATGTTTGACTGGTCAGTGCATTTTCTACCATGCAACTCAACTGATGTTTCTAGGCTGTCAAGCTGATAATGTCAATCTTCTGATCACTGTGCTTCAGTGAGTCTCTAGAGCCCCAGGAAAATCCCCTTCCCTACCTCGGAATCATTCTAGCATACATACATACATGTTCTCTATCTATCTATCTAGCTAGCTAGCTAGCTATATCTCACCCCCACAGACATACACATTAGTACATATTAATAGATTTCACTGTGACATTTATGTATATAACATACAAACATGATATATTTCATAATATACTTCATCCCATCATTAATTACTTTCCTATTAGCTTCTACTCATCCATTTGTCTTTCCAAATAGTTCTTTCTTCTAGTTTCAAGTTCTCTCTTCCCCCAATCCAACCCCCCATTCTTTTTGCTTGCCTTCTATACCTCAAGATTTCATGTCATAGAGAACATACTGTTCTTATCTTTCAAAGTCTGGCTTACTTTAATAAATACAAAGATCTTTAGTTCCATTTATTTTCTTGTTGATGTTAGAGATTATCCTTCCATGGCTAAACAATGCTCTAGTGTGTGTATGTGTGTATATGTCAAAATCTAGATATAGGTATGTGTGTGTGTGTGTGTGTGTACATGAAAATATATGTGTGTATTTGCATGTATATATGTACCATATTTTCTTCACCATTCATCTATTAATGGTCTGGTATGTGGATTCCCCTAACTTGGCTATTGTGAATAGTTCAGAAATGAATATGAGTATTCAGGCATCTCTATCATTTAATAAAATTAATTCTTTTGGTAATAATAAGAAGAATGTAAACAAATGAACCATATAGAATATTTGGTACTATATTGAGATTTGTGAGGATTCTTCATACTGATTTTCATAGTGACTGGACTAGTTAACAACTCCACCAGCAGTCTATTAAGGTTTCTTTTTCCATAACTTCTCCGCAAACTTTGGTACCATTTGTTCTCCAGATGATGCCTATTCTGACTAGGATAACATGGAATCTCAGTATCTCAGTGTAGTTTGCTGTGAAGACAACTGTTCTTATCATTTCAGTCTCTATTACACACTCATATCTCACACCAACAAGATAACGAGACCTGCCAAAAAGCCTGATGACCAAAGTTCCACACTCAGGAACCACATGATGTAAGAATACATCCTACTACTCCTGCAAGTTTCCCTCTGAGCTTCACATAGGTATCCTGGAATATAAGCACTCAAACATAAAAAACAAAATTATAACTTTAAAAGACCTTAAAGTTGATCAAAATGGAATAACACTGTCTTTAATCTCAGTAGGAATTTACCTAATCCTTCTAATTGAACTCTGTCCTCTTCTATAGTTATTTCTTGACACCATTGCATGGTGTTCAATGTCCCTGCTGTGAATGCACAAGGATTTTATTTACCTCCCAAAAGTAATTCTATACTACACTGCCACCTTCCTAGTAAACAACTTTTCCATATCACCACTCTGGAAATAGACACATAATTATGACACAAGGTCTTTTAATGTCATCACTCTTTACTGGATAAGCTAACCCCATCCAATCAACCAGCAAACTAGGAAGGTTCAAAATAAGTTTAACTACACTCCTATTAACCCTAGAACATTTGATTATTTCATATTTTATTAAAAAACTAAAAGTGTGTGTGTGTGTGTGTGTGCGTGTAATAAGTGTCTTCATTTATTTCAATGATTATTTAACTTAATTGAGTGGATTCAGATTTTGTTTGGTTGTGTGGTTTGTTGTTTTATTTGCATATTTGTTTTTAAACATATCCACTATTAACATTAGCCAACCCATCTAAAATGTGGGTCACTTACACAAGAGGTATGTTTGCCATATGCTCATGTGGTGTAAATATTGAACAGAATGGGCAAAACACAAGTATACTTGTACTTGTGTTTGTTACTCTAGTACCCCACAGCAAAAACCATATATATATTTACATATGAAATTGTAAGTCTGCTTGATAAAGCTCATGTTGCCGCATTCTGATCAAAAGAATGATGGAAGAATTCATATATCCAGAAAAGTTGTTCCACAATTAAGCTATCTGATGATTGTCCACAAATGAAAGGAGGCTACTTTGAAAGGACTGGCTTTTAGATAACATTTTATGATGGTTACTGGCCACAATGCTTTTTCTCAGTAGTCCAAAGCTATCTGTTTGCCAGTTTTGACTAGATTTTTTTTTTGGGGGGGAGGCGGGGGAGAGCTATCATAATCTATTATAAATCCAAATGTTCCATCAATTTAGAAAATTATAACGGCATTTCCAATCTCCTAACACCTGTCCTATGTTCAATGAAGCATCAAAATAAATGTAACCATACCTAATTTCAGTGTATCCATTCCTATTAACCAGAGCTTAAAATGCCAACTATGGCTAACTTCTCTGATCTCTTCTTGTGTGTTGAATACTGTTCTAGGAATAAGATGAGCATATTTGATGTTAGAAATAATCGTATATGGATAATAGTAATTTTTTATTGCAACACATGGAGAAACTGGAGCAGAAAAGAGTCAAGTCATGTAGCATTTAAGTTTCAGAGCCAGGATTTGGACCGAGGCAGCCCTGACCTATGTTCATACTGTCATCTAGATGAAACCCAAAATCATCTCTTATACCAGTGTAATTCCCACTGAAAAAAAAATATCCATAGAATGTCATAAATAATTGTCTATTGCTAGCTTGAGAGCTTCTTGGATTTTTATTCTTTAGGTAACCACAAACTTCCATATGCAATAATTAGAATAATATTATTATTATTATTTTCTATCATAGTCTATATAGTATATTCAATTTCTTTGTGGTAACTCAATATTCAAGTATAGGACCACTAAGGTAAATCACCATATTAAAGAAGATAATTATAGTAAATGGCAAAAGAAAGATGACCATTATATAACTGATGCCATTTTTAGTTTTGTTTTTGTGTGTGGAGGTTTGGAATTTACATGAGCATTCCTCTTTGTCCTTAAGAAATGTAGTCCATGTTGAAAATATAACCCAGGTGAACTCTAATAAGAAAACCATGGGCTATTCCCATAGTCATGACATGGATGTTTCCCTTTATGTAGACATACCACTGCATCTGAACCTATTGGTGTATTCCAACAACTTGTTGGACTGTTTTATAATGTAGTCACCCTGCTGTCTGTCAGAGGACCACCTATCCCTAACAGTCTGGATACCCTAGGTGGAGGAGGACACAGGCAAGAGATTAGCATGACAGTTAAAATTACAGAGCAATGAGTAACTACAAAACAATAGGGATAATTCATTGCAATTTTGTGTCAGAAAGTTGCCCTATGTTTGGAGAATCTATTGTAGATTGTTATCCTGTGTTAAAAGTAACTACAACAAGACCAAACTAGGTCCCATGAATATGGGTGACAGTTAGGGGGATTGGGCACTTTTGGGGGCTGCTGGCAATGGGAACACTATCCCTAGTACATGAAGTGGCTTTTTGGAAATCATTACCTATGGAGGTATGTCTTTCTCAGCCTAGATACTGGGTGGAGGGCCTGGGTCCTGTCCCAAATGATGTGAAAGACTTTGGTGATTCCCCATAACTAGAACTGTTATTTAATTTTAAATTTGATATAGATAAAATAAAATATAAAAACATAAAATGAAAAAAAAATCAGAAAGCAAAATTCAACACAAACTCCACACTTCCTTTAGTTTGGGTGAATCCATGGTAGGCTCTGAAGGTTTCTTCACAAGGCATCTGGTGTCACTGTAGTGTCAAGGTATTTGAGGATGCTAATCAGTTGTTATGAAGCCCATTCAATATGTCAAAATTCATTTTGAAATATTATCCAGGGTGATGAACCCATCCTCATTTCCATCAAAGTATGTCTGTATCCAATTTCCATACCTAATAATTCTTAGTTGCACAGATGAAGCCAGACTACCCTGTGTTCTTCCCTTATTTTATAGGAGCACATAAAGGAAGGCACTTCTTGGTACCTAGGGCACTAAAGCCTACAATCATCAAGGAAAACAAAATGATGCTTTTCTTAAAATCTTGGCAGACAATAAGTCTTGAAACACATATTTAAATGGCTGGCTCAACTACAGCAGTAATTTCCAACATCTCCAAATGGTAGCGCAGGCTACAGGCAACACAAGCACAATTATAGATTTGACACTTATGTCAGCCTAGATAAACGTTTTGGGGATTACTCCAAGCTGCATTAGATCCTGCCACAAGAGGTGTTTTTTTGTTTGTTTGTTTGTTTTGTTTTGTTTTGTTTTTCCCAGAGCTAGGTGATGATAGTGAGGCATCACAGTGATTTATGGTACTTGTGACAGCATTCAATTAAATTGTTCTAAACTGATTTTAATTAATTGGAAAACAATGTTAGTTTGGGAACATGACTTTACCTCAGAGGATGAAATCCTGATTGAATGAAGTACAACACTAGCATCAAAGCTCAGAACTAAACAATGGAAGGAATGTATTTTCCTTAATTTTCAGGTTCTACTTTTCCCCCTAATTACTATAGGAAATAGATGAAAATACATTAGGCCACCATGGAGTCCAGTAGCATTAGTAAACAGATTTTAGAAATGACAAATTAAAATAAACTTCATCAGTATTTCTCAAGGAAACCTGGCATAGGTTGCCTTGGAAATGACTTTGGTCTGATCTCTCTCCTCCTTACTTTGCCCAATCCTGAGAACGATTGTCTTGAAGGTTGATGCTGGAGATGACCCCTAGTATGTTTAAAATTCTACCCAGTTTCATATCTGAATCAGGCCATCACTCAAGCATCAGAGCCAGAGTATATGCACTGTTCACTGAAGAAAACAATGATCCCTCCTCAAATCTATCAGCTTATTTGTAGAAAGCTTTATATATATATTATTTCATTAGTCTTCATGACATACCTATGAAGGATGGGGGCATTTTTTCCTAGTTTAAAGATGAAAAGTAAAATGTTTTTCTGGTGTACAGTAATGTGATCAACAATAGTTCTATAAACTCAGGCCAGTTCATGACCAAAGTATACTTGAATCTATTGTGGTATGCCCGATGTGCTAGTCAGCCTTCTTCTGTGGCAATCACCTGAGATACTCATCTTAAGCAGCAAAATGTTTATGTTGGATATTTGCTTTTGAAGACTTGGTCCATAGTTGTTTAACCTTATTGATTTGGGGCCTGTGGTGAGGCAACACACATCCAAGGGAGGTCATGGCAAAACAAATGCTCTCACCTTATGGCAACCATGGAAAGAAGGAGCAGGATTTCTATTACCCACATGATTGGCTCACTTCCAATGACCTAAGACCTCTTGCTAGCCACCACCACTTAAGAGATCCCACCATTGTCCCATAGCATCAAGCTCAGCATCAATCCTTCAGACTGTTCAAGATCTAAACTAAAGCAACAAATAAACCAAACTCAAACTACATCACATTTTTGTACAAATAATATCATCTCTAGTTATATTTATCTTAATTGACATTCTATAAGGTTTGCAAGATGATGAAAGCACCTAAGATTTATTATTCAGAACAAATCTCTGTGACTAAATGACATGCAACAGGATTCTCCGAGATATGACCCACAACTTCCATATTTATTCCTACTTGTATCATTATACCACCTTTTGTAGATGCTGAAATATTCAACTCTGTAATACAAACCCAGTCTCAATCCTCCTACCTCTTCTCTTTCATAAATTTATATCCTCTACTGTTGATTAGCATTATGTCAAAAAGCTACAATCATTTGGGAAGAGTGACTCACGATGGAGAAAATACCTCCATGCAGATAGCTTATAGGCAATCCTGTAGAGTATTTTCTACATTAATGACTGATGTGGGAAGAACAAACCTACCATGAGTGGTGCTAAGCCTACTAATCTCCAATGAGAAAACATCCTTACCCTTTCTTCCAAATTTAACTTTAAGGAAACACTATGTCAAGGATTTCACAAGAATCTAAGTGGTATATTCAAATGTTCTGAAACTAAGCATCCTCTAGTACAGTAGAAGCAAATAAAAACCAAGTATCAAAATGTCACACGGGGTCCTATATGAAACAGCTGTGTCACCAAATAGAAAATGTTGGAAGACCCTGCACTTAATGTTGCAGTCCACCATGTCCAGCTAGCTCTCTGAGCTTAGCAAAAACTGAAGGCACACCTTTCTAGCAGGGCTCCCTCCCTACCTGGATAGTGTCTCTGCGATCTGAGGCCTGACCCAATCTGGAAGCTGTCATTAAGCCTGGATGCATGACCTTTGGCACAGATCCCTTCAGATAATCTCCCCTTGTTGCCCATATGATGCTTAGGTATTATTGTGTTCCAGCTGCAAACCCAAATTAGGTGAAACCCCAGCTGCTATCTTTATCCTATATATTTCCCCTTTTTATGAAATGAAGTTGAGCTGCCTCAGAGGCTTCCTTCTAAAAAGTCATTTCCATTCATATTCACAGTGATCAGAAACCTGTTCCTGGCTTCTGCTCCCTCCTCCCTCTCGGACCAGAGTGTTAGGATGGTTAAAGACAATGTTATACCCTTGGATTCTGGGGGATAATAGTGTGAAATTTGAATTAAGATTGTACGTTAGTTGATAGTGATATATAGTACAAAATGTCTTAGCTTTAGTACATATACTATGTCAGTGAATGAGCATATGAAGAAGGGAAAGAAGACGAAGAGCAGCATGTGGGTGCTCTTCTCAGAGTGCACACCTGAGAATTTTATTTTTAAACATTTCAACTATGTGTTCTTATTGTGGTTTTCTCTTTTAGGATATGTGCTATCCTGGCTTGGTTTGGGTCAACTTGACACAAGCTAGAGGTATCTAGTAAAAGGAATTTCAGTTGATAAATTCCTTTCAGTTAGCTGTTGGCAAGTCTGCAGTCCGTTTTCATGACTGATGGTTGGTGTGGGTGGGCCTATCCCATAGCAGGTGTTGGAAACACCTGAGTTGTACAATGAAGCAGGCTGAGTAAGGTACACAGAGCGAACTAATGAGCAGCACTCCTCCATGGCCCCTACTTAAGTTTCTACCTTGAGTTCCTCCCTGAATTCCTTCAAAAATGAACTGTGATGTTAAATAAACAAAAACAAAACAAAAAAAAAAAAAAAAAAAAAAAAAAACAAGAACCAAAACACAACAAAACATAAAAACCCCTTCCTCTTTGAGACATGTTTGATCATGGTGTATTAATACAGCTCTAAAAACCTTGTCTAAGACACCATCCATCTACCCACATTATCTCTCTTGCTTTAACCACTGGAAGCACAGGTTTCATGTCCTGTAGGTCTTCCAGTAAAATATCCAAACATCCATGGCCTGGAAACAACACTAGTAATCTATGAATCTATAAATCATGGCTCTGTTAGTAACTCTAGTGTAAACATCAACCATGTGTTCACTGAAGTTTAGGCTCCCCTTCCCAGAATTGTCATTTTGTATGTATAAATATTGATCGAGCTCTCTCCTTCCTCCTAGCAGATGGTAGATCTGAGAACTGTAACATAGCTGAAGAGAGTCAAACACATTATCTTTCAGTGTCAGGCCCTGAAGAATATCACAAAGGCCAGAGGTTTTACTTCAAAAATAACTAATTGGAATTGACAGCAGAAGTGTAAATAGCACCCTGAAGAACAAATTTATTAATTCAACTTCACCACAGTGGTTATTAACTCAGAACTGTGGTCATAAAACCTGGCCACATGCCTGCAGTGTTCCTGTAGGAATGTCCTTGGATTCATATAACAAAATTTTGAACCAAGTGAAAATAGCTTTATAGTGACTAATAAGAATGAGGCAAATAAATAAACAAATAAATAAATAATTTTGAAAACGAATGGGACTGTACTTATGTGACATAAGGCTTTGCTGAATTACTTTGCTGACATAATTACTTCTGATGGACCCATGGTATGCAAAAGTCCAGTAAAAGCTTGAGTTATCTAAGCTATCTATCTATACACAAATGCATCCATGTATGTCCTTGTATGAGTAAAGATTAAAAGAGATATCTCAACTCAACTGCTTACATCAAACACATTTCCGTCTTTTAAAGATATATATATATATATATATATATATATATATATATATATATATATCATCATCAAAGCAGTCTGAGAAAGATGTCTGTGTAACAAATTAAAGGTAGATTATCACAGGCCTCAGCACATACCTTCAATCCTTCAATATCTTGACATAGATCAATAACTCGAGCTTGCACTTTCATACATTTCAAACGAAATCTGCAGAAACCCTCTGACTGGTCTTTTCCATTGCAATCAATGTTGCCCTTTTGACATTGAATCAATATTAATTGTAAAGTCCCTGTATGGCATTTCCATATGCATGTGGAGGAAGGCAAGGTCAATTTTATCCCACAGTATTTTTTCCTCATCTACCCCAAAGACTATGCAAGTGGAAATGCAAGGTTAATTAAAGCAGGTACACTGCAAATGATGATGCATTGCCTGCCTTTCCTTTCTATTTCAGACTCTATCATTTGCATCTCCGGCAACTTAAATGATTTTTACTCACCCAGACTTCTCTTTCCCACATCCATCACTTCTTACTGTCTTGAACCAGTCTTCTCTAACAAAAGGATAACCTCTCTTCTCACTATCCCATTAGTAATTAGACACAATCAAAAGACAGCCTTTCCACCAGCTCATAGAATGCTGAAGATACCTGCTGCTTAGATTAATGTGGCACCTTCCCCTGAATCCCTGGGGAAACACAAAATCTGGAATCGAGGACATCAGTCAGAGGAGGACTCTCATTCCATTGCCTTGTAATCACTTACAATGATAACAAGTCATTGAGAAGTACATTATTTACCTCAAATCAGTCCTGCGCTTGGATTCTAAAAGAACACATGGGATCCACTATTATTTTTATTTCCCCAACTGTGAAGATATCAGTACTAACAAAATCTGAGATTTGCCAAATTGTCTTTCAACCTAAAATCTCAAAAGGCAAACTAAATACAACCACCAAAATCTCAACAAAACAGAAAGAGGCTACTCCATCACTGGGGTATCCAGCTTCCAGCTAAAACTAATTTCATATTCAGTAAAAATGCAGACATCACACAAGATCTAGCCATGCCCGAATTGCAGTTCAGCTTCCCCTGACACTGTGAACATCAGGGTCAGATTTCAGAGATGATTCACTGTGGTGATGATTTCTTACAAAGCTTTTGGTCTCCAGTTTCCCAGTAAGAGCTAAAGCAATCTCTTTCCAGGGGTAGGTCATGAGAGTTTGTATCCAACAAGTACTTATATTTTACTGAAGATTTTAAAATATAGGCAATTCAGAAGTTACTCAGCTCAATTGCTTTTAGATACCACAGGTTATTCTTCTCACTTTAATTTATCTTAATAGATATTTTTGTAAGATTAAGGGCAAGAAGGGAAGCCACAGAAAAAATTTAAATGATAGGAGTTATATCTCTCATTTTAAAATACAACTAAGGGCAAGGCAAAGTGGGAAAGTGCTATGCAAACATGAGAAACTGAGTTTGGATAATCAGAAGACATGGGAAACCACTGCAGACAGATGCATATGTTAGGCCAGCATGGGATAGGGTAGGTAGCAGATAGGGATGGGGGACACAGACAGACAGACAAATAGACTCACTCTCCAGCTAGTATACCTCCAGTTTGGTTAACGTTCCTACTTCAAGATCTAAGGTGAAGAACAAGAGGTGATTATAGTAAGGTCATCTTCTAGACTCCACACACACAGGATCATGTGAGAGCACAGATACATATATACACAGTCACTAAAATTAAATTTATAGAGTTACATTTGAAATCTGAAAACATAACTGGTAACCTCAAAAAAATGACAACGCCCAGTGGGTATTTTCAATCAGGTGCCTTTAGGTGAAAATATATTTTAGCAATCTCACAAACCAAAGCAAGCACTGTAAAACCACAATTTTCGAATTTCTTAACTTTGTATTTTTCATCTAAATGAGTCATTCAATTACACTTCTGTGACTGAAATCAGCTTGTACTCTTTGTAGGTTCAGCAAAGAAATAAACATGTAACAGTCTTTATTTATACAGAAGAACTGCTAGTTCTGGTGAACTTATTTCATGAAACAATACAGAAATCTGGGATAAATATATCTGTTGAAATGAGAAACATCATTATAATATCTGTGTGTATACATGTATGTACACACAGACACAAACACACACACACAAACACATACACACACTCACAAAAAAAGAGAGAGAGATGGGGAGGGAAGGGGAAACAGAAGGGGAGAAAGAAAGAGGGAGAGAAAGAGAAGAAGGGAGAGAGGGAGGAAGGGAGAGAGAGGAAAGGAGAGAATGAATAGAGGTATGTGAGAGAACCACAGAGAATGATCCTAGAGTGGTATGAAAACCACTCCCAGTGATATTCAATCTGAGAAGCCAAGGCTCCCTCCTAAGACTAGACTAGTAGATCTGGAGTAGAATGGAAAGGTGTTCTTCAAGAAAAGTCCTACAGACAAAAGGAAATCCACTTGAGGTAGCTCTGAGAGATCACATATTTACAATCAATTAAAACCAGCCTATCACCTGCATCTAACATTCCTAGTCCTCATACCCAGAGTAATAGGGGACAAATACAGCCCCACTCTCTCATCCTCAAATGTGTGATGACATGTTCCAAAAGCCTGAGTAATCCAAATGAACAGGATGAAATGCCCCACTTCCTAAGATGACCTTCAAAGTAAAACTGGATGATCGTAGAGAAGCAATCATCACTGGCCCCACTTCAGTTCTTCAGCCTAAAATAATAGAATACATTTCTGTGGCTTTCAAACTAATATAAATGAATATAATAACTTCCTTTTGTTCGTGGCCGATTACATTATATTACAACAGCACGACTTCCAGGACTAGCATGCAAAAGTAATTTATTTTTCTCCCACATCTGTAACTATTTGGGAGAGCAGCTAAGTCTTCATAATTATGCTGCAGACACAGTAAATAGAGCAAACGCAATAGGTCACACTGTGACTATAGTTCAGGGAGAGAACAATTATTTTACCCCATATAATTTGCATCCAACATTTCATATGGGAAACTAAAGAGAAAAACACACTGGCTTAGCAAATTACTGCAGCCTTTTACTAATCAGTCTTCTTATTTTTTATTTGTGTTAAACAGATTTTCTCAAAGAAACAGGAATACACGAATACACACACACACACACACACACACACACACACACACACACAGAGACACACACACACACATACACAAATGGCATGCCTGAACAATTTTCATTAAGAATTCATTTCCTTTCAGGTTGTAATTCATTTTACTTTGTCTGGCACAGATTAAGTTATTATCAAATTAACTAAAATTGCTGCCATGTCATTCAATTTTCATTCTTTTCATTTTTTCCCTTTCCCCTCTGCAGAAACAATATGCCATCATGAAAAGAATATTCTAACTTAAGAAATAGAGTTCTTCTTTCAACATATTTTTTCCTTAAGGAGATTAAAAAAAAAACTATCAAAAATGCAAATGGGTATTGAGACAGTCCCCATTCAAGCATCTGTGTGTAAAGAGGACAACCGTGCTTAAAAGTAAGGCCAATGTATTTGTGTTTTGTAAATTATTATTAATGAAAAATATGAAACATCAAAATGTTTTTCAAGATGATGAAGGGACAAAAGAACCAAGTCTGTGGCAATTCCCCTGACATCCAAAGGATTTTTTCTAGAAGTCTCTTTGTTTTAAAAGTTAGAGCTCTTCCTGGGGAGATCAATGTGAGTCCCATGAGAAATACAGTCTAATAGCCTTTGTATTTTTAACAAGGAAGAGTAGCAGATATAAAAACAAAATTAAAAGTACTATGAAGAGGACACACAAATCAGACTGTTAATGAGGAAGCCAGGGGCCCTGGTGAAACCCAATAAACCTCCACAGGAAAGGATTTGAGCTAACCCATTGCTTTTTCACTCCACCTCAGCCTAAGAAATGTGGGGCTCACTGTGCTCTAAGGTCAGCCTCTTCCACCAGGCCCATAAGTTGGCTGCCAGGTGATGGCCACTGAGTGGAGGCATTCTTTCCAGCCACTTAGGGATAATTATTGGAAGGCTCAGAAGCATGAACTCTCATCACTAACAAATCTGCTAAGCAACAGAACCATCACACAAGGAGTTAGAGTTGAACTCATGGAGGGTTGCTTATGTGAGCTGAATTAAGAAACCAGTTTCAGCACTGCTGGCCAGTGTGGACTGGGATCATTCACTTTGATTTCTAAACTCAAATAGTCTGGTCTCAGCTACCTATGGTCACTAAGCATGTCAAATGCAGCAAATGTAATTGAGGAATAGAACTTCACACTTCATATTATGCAAATAATTAAAATTTAAATTTAGAAGTAGATATTCTGCTTGGTTATTGGGGAAATTCCTCAACCATGTTGGGATCAAATAGAGCATGTTATTTGATTATTTCCAATGAACTTTCAATCAACTGCAAACACAGAAGGAATGGGTATTTCCAATGAAGGGTTAGCATTTGTTGTGGGTTGAATGAGAAAGGTCCTTTTAGACTAATGCATTTAACAGTTGGTCCCCAGTGGGTGGTGCTGTTTGGAGAGATAGAGCCTTGTGGCCTTTAAGGTTTCACAGGCCAGTGCCACATTGCACCTGCTCTGAATAGTAAGCCAAAATAAACTCTCTTTTCTGACTTAAGGTAGTTTTATTATTAATATTATTTATTATTAATATCTATTTATTAATGACAACTACTACCAGCACCTGAAGTGAACTGCTCTCTGAATAAAATAGGCACTGGCTTCAAGACTTACTAATGAAAAAGAATTAAAATGCTTTGTACTGATTACAGGTTGAAATAATATTTTAGGTAAGATTAATTTTAAAATCATAAATATTACCCAGCATAACTTATAATTCTACATTTTTCAATAATAGCTTCAGGAAAAAATTTTAATTACATTTATGAGTCATATTTGTGGCTTGTATTGTTTCTTTCAGTCAGTGCTGATATGAACTTTGGTGTCTTCATCTATAAAATGTGAGGAGAATCACTATGCTATAGGGGTTTCTGAAATAAAATTCACATACATCAATCTTCTTCCTCCAGTGTCCCTCATGCCACTTAATAAATGGTCTTTTAGAGAAAATGCTGTCATGTATCTCAGACAGGCCCGTACTATAGCCAACAATAACCCTGAACTTCTGGTACTCCTGTCTCTAATTCTAAAGTGCATACTTTACAGGTATATATACCACATGGTCAATAGGGTGCAGGAACTTAACCCACAGATTCTTGTATGCTAGGTATGTGTTGTACCAACATTCCCAGCCCAAGTAGTCATTTCTACTAATACCATATGACCTAATAGAGAGTTAAAATTTCTAAGATCATTAACTTTTCTGCTTCTTTATTAATACTTCATAAGACCGACCTGCAGAAATAATAACTACAGTGATGCATTGTTCTCATCTCTACTGCCAGACCTCAACCCAAATCCCCAGAATTTTTGTTCAAGACTCACTCTCTCTCTAGACCTTTATCTTAACTCCCCATTAGCAGAACCCATCATAAGGGGAGATGTCACATGCTGACACCAATGCTGTCTCAGTGAGAGACCACACCATGTCCCAGCTACACTTTAAACTATAGAATCCATCTCTATGGTCACATGTATTTTGCAAAGGAATTTCTACCTATTCACACTTTAAGCTTTATTGTGCAGCTGGAATTGGAATGAGTGTTGCCTAGTAACGTTTTTCCAAAATCTACTTTGTTTAAATATGCTTACAATAAACTGGCTGGCATAAGAACCCCTAGAAGTTTCATCCAGACCGACTAAGTTGGGATGAGCAGAGTTTTCATTCTCACCTCTTCATGGTTTATTTCTCTGCCTGCCATACACTTTCAGAGACCACCTACAAATAAATGTTCAGCCTCCAACAAAGGGAATGGTATCTTGCTTAACTGTGAAGCTCCAATGGCTCCATAAGTTTCCGATGGATTAAAATGAATAAACAACACATTAAAATACCATTGTCTTTTTACTCAGCAGCAGATTTTTCTCATTATTCTTCTGATCTTACAGTTGAAGGAAGCCCTAGTACTCACATTTAAAAATACACATGACCCCAACTTCCTGATAATCATTGGGAATACCCTATATTGCTACTGCTTTGTTTTACAAGAACGTTCTTCAACCCTTGCTTTAATTGAGCACGGATATTTGGACACTACTCTGCATAAACAGGCATTTTAAAAAGCAGACAAATTTATTTACTTAGCAACATATATATATTTTAACATATATATATATATATATATATATATAAAATAACAATTAATTTTTAAAGAGAGGCCAAAAGAAAGAGAAGGAAGAGGGGTATATATGAGGAATTGGAGAGAGGGGAATGATTTAACTACATTATAATCTTAAAAAATCATTTTTAAAAACAAATAAAAATATGTAGTATTGAAGTACATTTTCAGTCTAACAAAAAGTAAGGTAATTGAAATAATTTGAGGAGACAATGACTTTGTGTTTTCTTCTGTTCCACAGCAAACCTTTCCAGACCCATCTCAAAAAAGCACCATGCCTTTGAATCAAGATGTACTGCCTCTTTTCTATAGCAGGAGGATAAAAACAAGCACTCAAAGAAAAACAGACTTTTGATAACTTATTCAAGGTATTCCATGAAGTTTGGAGGGTGGTAATACAGATGTTCTATTTATGGCTTAGCATTCCACAGTCATTAAATTTAAATGGTTAGGAGTCTCTGCAGTCATCACTGACCATTGTCAAAAAGAAACTTCTCTTACCAAAACTAACAGCAGCACTAATTTATGGACATAAACATAGTTATTTAGTAGGCAATCTGACAGTTAAAATATGGCCAATTAGCAAAACAACAGAGGAACTTTCCCACCAGGACTTATGACCTTCCCAGCCACAGGCCTCTACCTGGGTTTATGATATCAGAAATGACCACCTTCCTGTGAAGTGGACATCAATTTCAAACAGATGGTGGGTAATATGCCCTCTAACAAGAGTTGCCACTATTGTATCAATAGCCTCAGTTTTGTCTGGCCAGTGATGCTTTTTTTTCTTCCAATAGCAGCCTACATAGCATCTTCTGGCACTGTGAGACCGAGCCATTAGGAATGAAGCCTCCAGCTCACTCCCAGCAATAGATTTCTCTATGCCCTGAGACTAAGACATGGTGGCTTCAGCAATAAAAGCTTACTATCTAGCTCTGTTGGAAAACCATCAGCAGTGGCAATAGATTTTATATTAAGAGAAAAAGGAAGGGTGGTGAGTAGTGTCAGTGTGGAATGCTGACTTTCGTGGCATGGTCATTGCACTCTTGAACTCATAACAGTTGTAATTACCTGTACAACATCTGTTCAAGCCTAGACCTGTCAACATCTTTAACAGAAGGGGTAAGGGCTCTGAAGATCCTACTCCTTTCTGAGCAATTATTTACAGTTAATAGTCAATGAAGACTAGAGAAACCCACACTTAGAAGAGAAAGTGAGAGAAATCCTTGAACAAATTGGTACAGGAGACTTCATCCTGAACATAATGCCAGTGCACAGACACTGAGATTGACAATAAATAAACGGGACCTCCTGAAACTGAGAAGCTTCTGTAAGGCAAAGGACACAGTCATAGACAAAACGGCAGCCCACAAAATGGGAAACAATATTCACCAACCTCGCATCTGACAGACGGCTCATTTCCAAAATATACAAAGAACTCAAGAAGCTAGTCACCAAAACACTAAATAATCCCATTAAAAAGTGGGGTATAGAACTAAATAGAGAATTCTCAATAGAGGAATCCAAAATGGTTCAAAGACACTGAAGACATTGCTCAAAATCCTTAGCCATCAGGGAAATGTAAATCAAAACAACTTTGAGATACCAACTTGCACCTGTCAAAATAGCTGAATTCAAAAACACCAATAACAGTTTATGCTGGACAGGATGTGGAGAAAGGGTACATCCCTCCACTGCTAGTGTGAATGTGAACTTGTTCAGCCAAAACACCAATAACAGTTTATGCTGGACAGGATGTGGAGAAAGGGTACATCCCTCCACTGCTAGTGTGAGTGTGAACTTGTTCAGCCAGTTTGGTAAATCAGTTCCTGAGGTTGTTCCTCAGGAAAATGGGAATCAGTCTAGCTCAAGATCCAACAATTCCACTCTTAGGCATATACCCAAAGGATGAACATTCATACAACAAGGATTTTTGTTTAACTATGTTTATAGAGATATTTATAATAGCTAGAGCCTAGAAGCAACCTAGATGCCCCTCAACTGAAGAATGAATAATGAAAATGTAGTACATTTGCACAATTGAGTATTACTCAGCAAAAAAAAAAAAAAATGGAATCTTGAAATTCTCAGGTAAATGGATGGTACTAGAAGAAACCATCTTCAGTGAGCCAACCCAGGCACAAAAAGAAACACATGGTATGCACTCACTCATATATGGATATAAGATATAGAGCAAAGGATTACAAGCCACAATCCACACCTCCAGAGAAGCTAGGAAACAAGGAGGACCCTAAGAGAGACATATATGGTTTCCTGGAGAAGGGGCAAGGGACAAGAGCCCCTGAGCAAATTGGGAGCATGAAGGAGGGGAGAGGGGGATTTAGGAGAAAGAGAAGGGGAGAAAATGAAGGAGGAGGAGGACATGGGGAACCAGGAAGATTGAGTAAGGGAAAGAAAAAAGGAGAGCAAGAAAAGAGATACCTTAATAGAGGGAGCAATTACAGGTTTAAAGAGAAATCTAATACTAGGGAAATGTCCAGAGATCTACAAGGATAACCCCAACTAAGAATCTAAGCAATAATGGAAAGGCTATTTTAAATGCCCTTCCCCTATAATAAGATTGATGACTACCTTATATGTAATCCTAGAGCCTTCATCCAATAGCAGAAATGATGGAAGCAGAAACAGAGACCCACAGCTAAGCACTGAGCCGATCTCCTGGAATCCAGTTGTAGAGAGGGATGAACGATGAGCAAAGGTGTCAAGACCATGCTGGGGAAACCCACAGATACAGCTGAACTGAACAAGGGGGAGTTCATGAACCCTAGACTGACAGCTAGGAAACCAGCATAGGACCAAACCAGGCCCCCTAAGGTGGGTGTCAGTTAGGACGCCTGAAAAGTCTATGGGGCCTCTTGTAGTGGATAAATATTTATCCCTAGTGTGCAAATGGATTTTGGGAGTTCACTTCCCATAGAGGGATACTCACTCAGTCTAGGAGGAGGGCCTATGCCCTGCCCCAAATGATGTGACAGACTTTGATGATCCCCCATGGAAGGCCAAATGCTTTCTTTGGAACAGAAGAGGAATAGGATGGGGGCATTGGAGGTAGGTTGGAGAGGGAACTGAGATTGATACATAAAATAAGATTGTTTCTAATTTAAATAAAAAGTGAAATAAGACTGGAGTAACATTTTCTTCAGTGGTAGCCATTGTTTAAAAAGGTTCAAAGGTTCCACAACCACTGAAACCTCCTGGGTCATGTACAAAAAAATACATGAATGTAGAAGGGGGAGGTAATTGAGAAGAGGAATGTGATTATCAGAAGAGTGGGGTAGGAATCAAAAAGATAACAGAACACAGGAGAATGAGTCTTACACAGGGCTGAGTTCCCTAATTGGTTATCCAATACCAAGTTGCCAGTCCTGGAATTATATACAGACAAACAACACAAAACAGATTTCAGCAGGTTATATTTAGATATTTATATATTAATGCATACACACTTGTGTGTAATAATAAATAAAATAGTGCATAAATTTGAGATGGAGCAAGTCTGGGGGTCAGTTAAAGGGAGGAAAATGAAGAAGGGAAATAGTTGTAATTTTATTTTAATTTTATATCCATAATGATAGTCTACTATCAACATTATTTATTTAAAGGTAAGTGGATGAATATGACAAAACTACATTCTATACATGTACGAAGGTTGTAATGAAACCGATTACTGTGTATAATTAATATATGCTAAGAAAAACATTACAGATATCCCAAAAGATATTTGAAATAGCATCAGTAACCTGGGCAAGAAATACCCAAGTGGGTAACATGTGGCTCCTCAGACAGTAGTAGTAGTCAAGGCATGTAAGGTACTCTTATATACAGAGCCTAAACCACTGAAAGAAAATGATGCCCAGTGCAGTTTATTGAGTTACAGTATTACACTGAGTATTACACTGAGGGGTAGTGTCACTGAGACTGGCCAGAAAGAGTTAAAAGCACTGACTGTGGAGGGGTGGAGATCATTGTGGATGAAGGCCAGGTTCATGATCTCTATTTCAGCTTCCAAAACTACAACTAAGAGTCAATAAAGAAGCCTTTCTCTCTATGACCCACCAATGAAAAGTCATGGGATACCAACAAGCTTGAGTGAGTCAGAGATTTCAATATTCCTAACATTCTGTTCAATGTAGTTGTTGAGGCATGCCTAATTTGATAAATTTAAAGAGGGAAAGACACAGCAGCTAAAAGATGACAATCAGGGAATCCAATGAAACCCTCTGTTGTAATTAAATCATGACAAAACCACCATAGGCAAGAAATGGATTCAGTTTAGATCTGGGGGAACAGGCTGGCCCTAGACCACTGTGGTAGCACCTTCTGATGTGAATTCAAGACCTGGAATGGCCTCAGCCAACCAATTTCCCAAAGGGATGTGATCCCACCTCTGTCTTGTGCTGCTTGTGTCACTTAAAATGAAGGTACAAGCCATTAGATACAAACCACCATTGCAGGGTCATTTCTATAGTCCCACTCATATAAATTCTGATATATGGGTGTCTAGAGTTCTTTGAAACTGGGAGAGCTGTTCAGGGCTATGATTTAGAACAGGCTCTATTATTGTAAATGAATCCAATAGCCAAGAAGTACTTTATGAGCATCTATGAGGACTTTTCATAGAAAAAGGAAGTGCTCTAAACTACTTACTTTTGGAAGAAGCATTAGTTAGATTTTAAGAGATAAGCACCTGTAGATACTTTTGCTGTGTTAGCTAGATAACCCCAGTTATATTCATCTCAATGTAGACAAACATTCTTTCTTGCTGACAGACTTTATATGTACATTTATTTCTCAATGATTTAAAATGTCCTCTTTTATATATAATGCATGCATATATGTATGTGTGCACATGTTCGAGGAGTCTGAGTGAAGGTGGACAAACAAGTGCCATGGTGGTGTGCTTTTGGGAGTCAGAGGATATCATAGGTGTCTATCCTCACCTTCTTCTTTTAGACGAGGTCCTTGTTGTTGCTGTCTTTACTGCTGTCATTAGTTACTGTGCAAACCAAGGTAGGTGCCTTACATGCTTCTGGAGTCCCTAGTCTCTGTTGGGATCTCAACATAAAAACAAAGGAATCACAAACATGTGTACCCACTCCCAGCTTGACTTGGTCCCTTGGCATTCATGCTCATGACTCTGAACCTTCCTCAGCAAGCACTTTATCCCCAGAACCATATTCCTAGCCCTGCCTGTACAAGCATTCTTTGCATAAGTGACCTGACATGACTTTTTTTAAATTTCTTTATTGAATCTTTGGGGGTTTCACATCATACACCACAATTCTGTTTACCTCCCAGGCGCCTCATATCCCACTTCATACCTGCTGTGCAGCCTCCCTCATGAAAGAAAACAAAGTAAACAAGCAGGCAAACAAAAGCAAGAACAAAAACCTCCAATAAACCAAAAACCATACCAGGAACAGAAAAATCTCTCTTTCTCCTTCACTCCTGCCTCTCCATCTACTCTTCATTCATCCTGGTGACACTGGAGTTTTTAGTTGTCATATATAGTGTACCCTTTTGTCCCTTCAGCTTGACTGGAAAATGTTTATTTCATTGAATCATTAGTCTGATTCAAGGCTTCTGGGTTTTGGTCCTTACTGAATCCTTACCAGAGCTCTTCTGGGGTGCCCTGTGGCTCTCCCAAGTCTTGGAGATCTTTTGGGAATAGTCCCTTCACCAGCTCCAGCAGGACCTAGAAGGGGTAGATGCTAGGGTGGGTCATCCCAAGGCCCAGTTGTACTTCTGGGTGTTAGCACTGCAGGTCAGATGGAACTGCAAGGGCTACCACCTTGGGTGTGGGAGCAAAGTCAGCTCCTCTACATGCATGCCCTCATCTGTGGTGAGGGGTGGGAGTCTGCAAAATGAGAAATAAAAACCCAGAGATAGATCCTGGGCTTTAAGTTTCAAGCTGAAGATAAGAGAAGTAAAGCAGCCAAGCCACTAGCTCTTACCTCTACCTCAGACTGAAGGTTGATCCTGTTTCCATAAGCTCTCCACCAAGCCTCAGACTACTTCCTCTCAATGTGGCTGGAGACTAAATCTTTAAAACTCTTGCTTCCTCCTTATATACCTCTCTGCCCAGCCATATCATTCCTGTCTCCACCTCGTTAGTGCTGGAATTAACGCTCTGTGATCCCAAGTGCTGGGATCAAAGGCATAAGCTCTATTACTCTTTGCTCTTGTGTAGGCCATGGTGGACTTTAACTCAGAGAGATCCGTTGTTTATCTCCTAAATCCTGGGATTAAAGGTATGTGCTACCACTGCCTGACCTCTATGGCTTATGGCTAGCTTTGCTTTCTGAACCTTCAGGCAAGCTTTAATAAATGATAAATAATAATATCACCATAGGGGCCCTTTCTCCTGCATGCAGGGGCCAGCTCTCTTGCTGGAATGGCTAGTGAGAGGTAAGGTCAACTTTCCCAGGACAGTGAAGGACAGGACTGGCTCAACATAGCCCTGTGATATCATCTAGCATGGTTGCTAAGGCCTCCTGGGGTGGCACTGGCCACAGACATCAACACAGAGCCTAGGTATGGCTGAACCATGGACCCAGACATGGCCCTTGGCAGCACATTGGGCCCAGATAACATCTTGGCTCTGGGTGGAATGAATGACCATTCAGGTGAAAATGGTTTATCCAGCCGTCCCAACCCTGGGCCTCTATGTGACCATTGGTGGCAGTGCAGGACCAGGACTTCACCTAAGACCCCAGCCATGATAGGACCATTGGTGGATCCCAACATGGTCTTCAGCAGCACCTAGATCAGAATGTCACCACTGCCCCCCAGCAGCAGTATAGCCCTGAGACACTAACTTGGCCATTGATCTTCAGTGTCTGCACAGCCTTTGATGGTAACAAGAGCAATGGACATCACCACAAACCCAGGCTACAGTAAGGACATGGACTCTGCCATGGCCCTCAGCTGCAGCTTGGGCCCAGAGGTCACTATGTCACTGAGTAGCAGCACAAGCCACTCAGATCTGGCTATATCCTGGTCCTCGGACACCTGTACTCAGGTTTCAGCCTGGGTTTTTTCATGGTGTTTAGTGGCAATCAGAGTCATGCATGTCCATCTAGACCCAGGCTGCAACCATGGACCTAGACATGGCCCTCTGGTTCAGCCTGGGCCTAGATGACACCCTGGCCCCTGGTGGTGGCACAGGGCCCCCATATCTGTATGGCACCTGCTGTGGTGTGGCCTTCTGACTCCATGCAAGCCAACGGCTCCAACCCAGATCCAGGTTTCTGTATGGGCCCTAGAGGCAACGTGTGCCACAGAATCCAACACAGAGCCCAGCTGCAGTTGAGCGATGGACGACTTTCCAAAAGCACATTCATTTATTGTGTATGCTTATATGTGTATATGTAGGTACGTTATCTTAAAGGCATAGAATCAGAGGATGATTTGCAGTTATCTCCTTCCACCACATGGGTCCTCTGGGATCCAACTCAGGGCACCAGTCTTGACTGGCAGAGCCTTTACTTACTGAACCAACTCAATGACTCCTGAACTTATTTTTCTATTTAGGAAAAATGGCTCTAAGGGATCTATTAATAGCAATACCATTTTGTAGTTGACTTTGAAGACTGTACATTGGCATATTTGCTAAAAGACCTTGGAATGTATAACACAAAAACAAGTAAACAGTAAAAGAAGTGGTCTTCTCATTTCTCTCAGCAAAAATATATGCAACTGAGGATGACATATTGGAGGGGATTGACGACGGGGGTGGATAAGATTATGGTTCATTGTACACATGTATGTCCAAGAATTAAAGCATATTATGATTAACTAAAAATGGCTAACAAGAACATGGAAAGATGCTTAAGATCACCAATATTTAGAGCAACACAAGCCACACTAGGGTATCATCTGACACCTATGTAAGGATGGCTGTTATCAAAAAGGCAAATCAGTATTGAAGTTGATAAGTATGTAAAGAAAAAGGGAACCCTAGGCATGGTGGGGAAGAAGGTACACCCATCCAACCACTCTAGAAAAACCACTCTAGGAAATAAAAGAAATAAAAAAAAAAAAACCTTCCTATTATGCTGCAATCTCATTTCTGTGTATGTATAATAAAGAATTGAAATTAGTGTCTCAAAAAAAATGTGTGTTCCATGTGAAATTCACATTATTCACAATAGCCAAGATATGAAAGTAATCTACTGGGCCATCAGCAGATCAAAAGTAAAGAAAACATTGCACATACATGAAGGAGGATTTCATCCATAAAATGGGGACATTAATGACAATACATATTAATCTACAATGTATCATGCTATTTATAATATCCAGACAGGAAAGACCATGGCAGGTCAAAGGTCAAGTTATCAGTTATCTGATATACAAATTCATGATATTTAATACACCTCACCATGGCTATAGCTAGTCATATTGTATTTCACATTTAAAAGGTATTAAGATCATGTTGTGGACTCAGAACACACATATGATGTATGTCACTGACCCTGAATATGATAAACATTTATTTCACAAGGTGGAGGTGTGTTCATGATTGTGTCAAATTATTTAGTATTCCTTACACATATATTGTTTTATTTGTCAATTTTATTTCAGTGAAGTTAGAGAAAGCAATGATTTCAAGTTGCTTTATTACCAGCTAAGAGCTTTGACCAACTTCCAAAATCGCAAGGCTTCCACAATTAGAACAAAATTTTCCACTAGAAATGAATTAATAACTGAAGTCCTGAATGTGCAGCATACACTAATCCTGGTTTTTAAAATCCCTAATGGGCTTTGTAGCAGTGCAATTTGGCAAAGTGAGTTAAATCCTCACATAATAGATAAAGGTAATTAGAGATGCAGAACCAATTCTTTTTAAATGCCCTGCATGCAATTTGAACCCTTTAGTTCCTTCTTCAGAAATGGGGAAATTGGTGAAGGGGAGAAATGCTAGGAATTAAGAGACAATCTTGCTGCAGCAACCAAAAGGGATCTGGGACTTAAACACTGCAATAATTCCCTCTACCTACTTTGATGTTGAAACCATACACCATACAGTTAAATCTATACCCTTAGAAAGTGTCTGACTTCAGTTTGTATTGCCAACACCTATAGGCAAATGACAACCAGGAACTTAGGGAAGCCTGTAGAAACATGTCTTAGGGAAAATGTATCTTTTAAAGCAAAGCCACACACATATTTTTGCATATATCAGAAAAATCAATTTCAGCAAGTGCAGGTTTTCTTCAGCCTATGAGGAATAAATCTGGTTTTCATACAAAGTAAGTGACCACTCTGCTTTCAAACTGAACCTCATCTTTGGAGTAAATGTGTCCCTCTGGGGCATTCCTATAACTTGTCAGCTGAAACTCAGCAATACTAGAGACAGAAACAGAAGAAATGAAGCTTGGAGTTGCTGGCTAAAGACAAACTTCAGTGGGTCCTGATCCTGGGCACTAGGTGCAGCTTCTGAGGCTACAAACTGCATCCTTTGGGGCAAATGATGCAAGGAGAGGTTCGTCAGATGAGGAAGAAAATATGACTAGGTCCTGGTCATGGACTTGAACAGAAAATCCAGCCTTTGCGGTATCTACCAAAGCATGGCACCTCCTCAGCCTGACCTCTTTTCTGTAGTGCTGAAGATCCATCAGAAATCCTCCATTGCTCAAAATATATATGCCAAAACCATGCATTCAACACATGGGGCACGCTAGGGCCCTGGTGCCTTACTTCATCACAGACACGATTTGGAGTAGCTCTCAATTTCAACTCCTCCTGATAAAAGACTCAGAAAGCCAGTCTGAGCATGTAAAATGTGGGGCTTTCTATGTCCATGTGCTTTGACTTTTTTTTTTAACACGGTTTCATTAAAACTGGTTAACTTGGGTGAGGGAAAGCCAAAGCCTATGAGAAGCAGAGTCATCTTAAAAATCATAGCTCAACTCCTGCCTTATCTTACAGATATAGAAACAGAATGCCAAAATTGGTGAGTATGTAAGAGCCATCATTCATCACATCTGAGTATTGCTGAGATCCAAAGAGATTCCCAGGTCAGTATTTTTGTACTGCCCTCCTGTCAAGTACTGCTGGGCTTCCCCTAGCAAGCTCTAGAGGACCACATAGACCCTGAGTGAAACACAACTGATCCTTAACATACCAAGGACATTTCCTTGATGACCTTTTCTCTTAAATAGCTGGGTGGTTGAATTGTGCGGTCTTTATGCAACAAACTCCTTTATGTATTTGCTTCCAAGATTATGACAATTACAGGAGCTCTGTTCTCACTGGAGTCCTGGGTATTGACTTGAGACTAAGTCCAAAACCCAAAGCCACCCTCTCCACAAGGGTGGTCAGAAGCTAACTATTGCCTATACCATTTTTATGTATGTATTTATTTGTTTGTGTAGTGTGTGTATGCACATGCTTAAGAGTTTATGGTGCATTCATATGAGGGAGGGAACAGACCCATGTACATGCATAAAGGCGTCAGAGGAAGTTGAACATCTTCCTCTATCACTCTCCACCATAGTTCCTTGAGATAGGGTCTGTCACAAAACTGGAAGTCCATATTTCTGCTTGGCTGTCAGGCCAGCCAACTCCAAGGATCCACTAGTCTACAACCTGCAATGCAGGGATTATAGGCACCTATAGCCAAGTCCAGCTTTTTAAGTGAGTGCTAGAGTTTGAACTCATGTCCCCCATGCTTGCACAGTACTCTTACTCACCAAGTGATTTCACCAGCCTTGGTTGTCTCTTTTAATAACTGCTCTAAACACCTTCTAGTCACACTTTCTTAAAGCCTTCAGTGTTTTATATATTTGACAGAGAGTGAAATACAAACCTCTTTCTGATGATAATGCCTTTTAACAGTTGTCAAGACTGATTTAACAGAAGGCTATAGCAATGCATGAATCCCAATGGATTTTTCATCTTTGTATAAAATTTTGGGGCACCATGAATAATAATTATATTTATTTTTCCTCCCTAAAAATGAAACAATTCCTAAACTGTGACATAACAATTTTGCTTCAACTTTGACTTTTCAAATTTATACCATAATAAAAAAGTCCCCAACTGCATCATCCCAGGACTGTTGCCTCTGTGGCCTCAGGGTTGCCTAGATAGAAATGAAACTGCTTAGAGCAATGTTAGATTCATGGAGGAGGGAGTGGCTCCCTAAGTTTCTAGCCTCTGGTAAGGTTAAAGGTGTCCTTTCTTCCCTGTCTATCGAACATCCTTCCCTGGACCTCAGTAAGAAGCATCTTATAAAGACTATGATTTTTTTCCTCACCATTCTGTGCTTTGTGTCTGTGTATTCCAAATCCATGAGTAAATATAATTCATCTATCAAGTTGAGTACTTCCTTTTTCACAATAGCAAAATAATGCAACCAAGAATAGAACACTGAATGCTTCCCAGATTTGTTATCATCTACTGTAGAGAACATTTTACTTACGGATCCCTACAACTCTAGAAATTGAAATTACACAAAGCTTCATCTGAAACCAATTACCACATTCAAACAAACCAGGAGTAAGGCATTCAGAGTATCCATCATCTTGGCTCTGGCACAGGATCTCCTACCACAAATGGTACAATCTTCCCAGGGAAACATGGTGACAGGTGTTTTCCTGTAGATAAACTGACCCTGTCCAGCGAGGAATTGGCAGGATGAATCCACAGGCTTTTTCTTCATCTTTGAACCTAACAAAAACAGCATGATCCCCAAGTAATTTTATATCTGTGAAGTTAAATTCTGGTATTGGGTTTTATAGAAGTGAAGGTCTTACAATCACACATAGGGTGCTATTGTTTGGCATTATAGACTCAAAAATGACAAGAAAAAGAACAACAACAAAAAGAAGAAACATGGGTGTCACCGCATAGCAAGTGCATTTTAGCTATTCAGACAGTATTGCTAAGTCATCTAGAAAAATGTATTTTGTAATCTCTGCTCAAAAATTGGCCTTAAGGGAAAGCAGAACACTCCAGGTTAAAAGAGGCAAGCAGACTAAAGTAACTTCATGTAATTCAGGGAGAGAATTCTTTTTCATTCACACTGTATTATGCATTTTTTTCTACTTTCAAGTCAGAAAATGGATATATTTATTTGCCAGAGATAACTGACACGGATAAATCTGAAAATGTCAGTTGTTAATACATCTCTAGTTCATTGTATTATACCTAGCAATGTAGATGGGCAGAACTGGTGAGGAGAAGGAAGGGGATATTGTTGCCATTCTTGTGCAAAATAAATAAGTAAATAAATAAATAAATAGCGTCATATACAAAAGCGGTAAATTGCTTAAACATTTAATTAAAAGGGTGTCTTGTAACCTGTATGTTTTTAAAGATACACATTTGTTATTCATTTAATAAAAGCCACTTATATAGGCTTTATGACTCTGTAATTGTTTTATGTGCATAATTTCTAATCTCTATGATTACTTCAGCAAAAATATGCATGAGTATAATACAGCTTAATATAGTTTTATGCATTGCACTTTTATCTTTTTCCATTTATTCACAGAAATAGCCAAAGCTGGGGTTTCTGTTGGAATTCTCATTTAAATCTTTTCTCAATTTAACACGAATCCATCCTAAAATACTGCCACTAGAAACTATGACTGCTAGAAGTATTTATATTTGTGAGTGGTTTGACTGGTCCTAGTACACAGTGACTCCATGTAACTGGCCTTGAACTTAGCTGGGATAGAGTTATCTTGGGAACTTTTATGAAATACTAATATTATGGTCCCATTCTATTCACTGGAAAGAAAAGCTCTGATGCTGGAGCCAAGTCATTAGCATTGGAAAGTTTCTGCTGTGGGCTCACATATGACTTCACCTCACCATCTCACCTACAGAGATGCTAAATGCAGCCCCTCTTAACACAGATGTTGTATAGAACACAAACTGACAAATTCTGCCTCTATTGCATAGCTGAAAAACTGGTCCTTATATTTGTATGCTAGAGCAAAATGAACCAAGGAACCTAACAGACAAAAACAGTCCATGAAAAAAGAAAAGGCACTTTAAGAAAAGTTGTTTTAAAATTAAAAATTGTTTTCAGCTGGGCATGTGGGCACTTTTAATGCCAGCACTGGGAATGCAGAGAAAGAAAAGAGAATCTCTGGGGCTTTGAAGCTGGCTTGGTCTACACAGCCAGTTCCAGGCCACTTTCTTTCAGAAATATAAAAGTAATTTTAAAATGAAAAGATATTTCCCTTTGAACATTGTGTAATTTTTGCCTTAACATGTTAAAACTATGAACACGTTCCTTAAATATTTGAGTACTGACTTAGAAGCTCAACTTTACTTCAGACTGTTAAATCCACAGATTGGCTGGTCCCCCTTGTCTCAGTCATTTGCTAACTGCAGACTGTATATTTCCTTGGGAAAGGCATTTTCTTACTCTTCACAACTGCCCAATAGGTGAGAGCTCTAAGCATTGAACATTGCTGATCCTGCATTCTCTGCCCACTGAGCTGTTCCCATCCAGCCCCTTGCTTCACTTTCAAGTCTATCACCTTCATTACCTCTCATGATGTAATTTTAAATCTTCTAATCAAAGTAGTATAAAAGCCTACAAATTCATCCAATAAACAATGTGTGTGTGTGTATCATACATGTCTTCATAGTAGTTTTTGGCAACCTGGGAGTACATTTTTAAAAATTAAAGTGGTAGTCCGTGCTCAGTCTACTATGAAAAACATGCTAATGATTCCATGTGTGAAACCATGCCCTAACAAGGAATCTCTTGTGGAGACTTAACTGAGCCAGAAAATGAAACACCAGGATCGGTGCCTGCAAGCGTTCCATGGGGGTTATACTCAGAGCACCTGACTCTAAACTGGCAAATTTCATTGCTCCAAAACAGAAATCAAGGAACACTGTTTCATATCTGGACTGACATCATACAGAGGTGATCATATACCAATGTACATGTAGGCAGCACTAACTAGATGCAATGCTTTCTTTGATTGTTTGACATGAAGTTAAGAGAAAAATGAGGACTGGGGGTCAGATAATTGGAGGAAGTTGGAGGACAAGGTGCATATTAGATGTGATTGAGATATTGCATACATGAAATTTTCAAAGGATAAATATATTTAAAACATATTTTAAAGAGCATGGGTTAAAATACTAGAAGACAGATTTACCTTGTGCCAATCAAGGACTTGGATTCCATGCCAACATCAATAATAGCGTAGCACTATTCATACAAATTTAGAAACAGTACAAATACCTAAAACTTCTCTAATAGCCCATACACATTGCTAAAGAGGCCTTACAGAAACTTAAAATTTTTCTGATAACTTTAGAAGTTGATATCAAAGATAGTAAAAAGAATTATTTAGCATAACTCTGGTTTGTAATTCCCCATAAAAGAGAAGCTTCTATATTATATCTATCTTATTTCCAACTAGCATTAGCAATAAAAATTTTAAGGACAAGAAAACTTGCAAAGTTGCCTAAACATGCCAGTCAGCCAGCCATCCTGGAGCAAGCCTTCATGTGGAAAGCCAATGACAATATCCAGAGGGTGGCTTCTCTTTCCAGGGAATATCCAAGTGAGACAACTATGACTAACTACTTTTCAACTAAGGAACAAGTTCTTCAGTCTAAAGTCACAGGCATGGATCTTTGACAGGATCCCCTCACCCCTTCAAAGCTCATGCAAGAGGGTGATGGCCATCAAAATGACTGTACTGTGAACAGAGTGCTGAGAGCCAACAGCAGAATACAAGAAAGTGAACTTAGTGTGGAGTTTCTGAGAATTAGAGGGGCAATAGGGGTGGGGGGCGGTAGCAGAGAGAATAGGGAAGAGCCTGCCCGCAGCAAGAAGAGTCCATGGATTTATGATCATAGGACACATCAGAGGCACAGCAAGCCTTGGTGAGGTGGTGATGATCCATGTGAGTCTGGGGAGGGAATCACAAAGAGAAGATTCTGTGCCTGTGATGATAACTAAAATGATTCAAGCTGAGAACTGTAATGAGCTGGGAGTCAGGCCCTCCCACAAAGACTTTAAACAAACAGCATTGCAACTTTATCTCGAAGGCAACGGGAAAACGGAAAGAGTATGAGTATCAGGGTAGAGCACTGAGAAAAAGAATACGAGTCCCAAGAATGGAAGAAACTAATTGGGGGAGGGGGGAAGCCTTTAACAGAGAGGATTGCTTAAATGTCTCAGGCAAGATCAAAGTCAAGACTAAACTGAAAGTGGTGAGTAGGAAAAGATGAGCCAATACTAACTTGAAATTGGCATATTTGTAATTTTCATGTAATTATTTGAGGAAGAAACAAACACTCCTCCAAGTATTCCTAAACCTGCATGAGCTCCATTTTGCAAATGTAGAACAGATTCACCTTCACATTGCCCTGTGTCTTAATATAACACATCCACATTACCTCAGAAACAATCATGGCCATAAACAACAATTTCAGAGATCTCATGTAGGTACATGGAAAAATAGCAATAAGCTTGCCTCTAGATCTAATCTATTGAAATTTTAAAATAGTCAGACTTCACTAAAGTCTTTACAAAATTACTCTTTCACGGATACTTTAAAAAATGGAAAGTAAACCTCCATGAAGACCATTTTGGTGTTTTCTACAAGGTCACACTCTGTAGACCTAGCTAACTGAAAACTTGCTATGTAGACCAAGCTGGCTTCAAACTCACAGAGATCTCCTGACTCTGTCTTTGAGTCCTGGTAGTATGGGCAAGTGTTGGTATTACAGGTGCACACCATCACTCCTGGGAAGGGAAGTTTTTATACATATTCGAATATGTTTATTCTTCAAAGGCACAGTTGAAACATTACCCATGTTTCTACCATTTCAGTACCCAGCATCCAGAGTTTTCCTTCATCATCCACTCTAACACATTATGATCTGTTTTCTTTTTAGGCTTAATTTTTCTCTTCTGTTTGGAAGTGAAAGTTCTTCTATGAGAAACCAACTAAGAACTTCAGCCTGAGCTTGTCTTTTCCTGTGTGTCTCTGTATGTATCAAAGCTCAGGGAGTATACTCTTCCTAATTACCAAAGCATGATATGTGTACCTGATGGTAGCTGAGATGAAGAAGGGAAGAAAGTCATAGTGTTCCTTGAGGTTCCCTGCAGTAATGTCCTGATCATCAACTGGTCATGGGGGAATGATTGGAGCCTGTGTTCATTAATCACCACAGTGACCTACTACAGAAAACTCATGCTGACATTCACTCTCTTCATTGCAAACGGTCAGTCAGTACACTTGGGAGTAATTTGCCACCACATAAAATCTATATTATTTTATGTTCTCTGAACATTGCACAAGTTTATCATTATATCTCAGGAGCAGTCGGTTCATAGTCTAAACATCATTCTCCCCACTTCAAATAAAACATATCAAGTAAGGGTGGACCAATGAACAAAGTCCCAAATATCATTTTCGAAGTAACCTTCTTGTAAAAACACCTAGGGAAGATGCCTTAACTCTGCCACTTGAGACATTACTTACACAATGACCAAGTACACAGGCATTGAATGTAGACAGTGTCACCAAGCTTCACGTCTTTCTCATTCCAACTCTGCAAGAACCTGATGTGGCTTCCCTACCTCTTGGGTTAAAAATCAGAGCATGGAGCCTGAAATATAGCAACAACCTAATTTCATACAGACTATGGATCCTAGATCTTTATCAGGGTACATAAGCACTCAACTACTGATGGCAATAACTAAAAACCATCATACTGAACATTTTCTTAACATTGGGTGTATTGTTTTCTGTATTTTTGTTTATTTTTATATGGCTCAGAAAGTTCACATATTTACTATATACAATCAGATATGTCATAAACATATATAAAATGCCCCCTATTTAAAAACATATTTTGGTATTAAAGAGCAAAAGAATGACATATAGTAGATGTCCACTAGCATGACAACACAATATAGAATGACTGTAGAATGAGGAAGTCTAGAGACCAAATGCATAACATGGCAGCTATAGTTGGTAACACTGTGCTGTATATTGAAAATTTTTAAGACAATGTTTTTCAAGTGCTAATACCATACACAAAATGGTAACTGTAAGGAGATGGCTACAGTGATTGGTTGGACATCAGTGAGCATTTTTACTATATACACATAAATCAAAATATCAACATTGCACTTGAAATATATGCAGTTTTCATTTTAAAAGGAACAAATTTATACCCAATGAAATATTTGATTCTGTATGAAACACAAACTTAGCACTTGAAATTCTAAACTCTGCATTCTTCATGAATCTATTGAAATGACAAAAAACTATATTCAGTGCTCTAAAAAATGGAAATGGGAAGAATGTCAGGGGGCATGTTAACTGAGGATGGTGGAGGAGGGCAATACCAGAAGAGAGGGAGAAAGGAGGGATAATGAGGATATTACAAAAAACCATAGGGAAACATTAGTTTATGTTTACCTAAACTAAATACACAAGTTCATAATACACATTTAATATAGTAATATAATTTAATAAATCAAACATAATTTATTAATTGTAATTATGTTCAGATTAAAACTATAATTGCAATATATTAGAAATATATTATATTCATATAATATTAATATATTTTATATACATTACATATAATATATACTACATTTTAAATACCATATGGGTGATAATGCTTCCCTAAAACCCATAGACCTTCTAACAAAATCACCAGTGGCAGGCTTGGAAAATCTCCCTTCAAGTTGTTGGGTCATGAGTGCCTAAGAGAGTCCCAAAACAATAGAGGCTATTGTTATTGCCCTCAGTTGTTTTCCAGAACTTGAAGCTAAGACCCTATTGCTAAAGACACCACAACCTGGACACACACTTGCAAGAATTGAACTAGAATTGATATGCAAACTCCTCCTAGAATATTAGTTCTCCAAGTTTCCTGAGGTGTTATGCAAGCTGAAAAGGGAGTAAAGCAATCAACAGACCTATGCTACCCTAAAGCTTTTGAACCACAATGATGCCCAGCATTGCAAATATCTCTGAGGGTGCAGGAGTGGTCCTCACATTTTGGGAGTAACAAGCAGCCATCAAATTGGACTTAAGGCCTACGTAATAAAAGAGAATTCATGCCTAGTACTGTAATCTTGCCAACTATCCATGACTGATGTGGCTATGGAACCTAAATGAGAAACAGTTATTATCTTCCCTAAACTAGTATAAATTCTAATTGCATTTGAAACACTCAGCCTGATACCCACATAGAAGTGTAGCTCTTACCCCTCATCAAAAAAGATTCTTCTCATAGTAAAGACCATTACAGAAATTCACACCTGTTAGATCCAGGGAAAAACTTACCGTTGGAGGCACAACCTTAACTGATACATCTCCAATATATTCCCTACATTTAACTCTTGGAGAACAACTAAGAAGAGAGAAAGAAAAGATTGTAGGAGACAGAGGAGCAGGAGACATAACAGGGAAGTTACATCCATGAAATCGCAACAATATAGTCACCTAAACCAGACCAACATGATGTCATTACTAGATGATAGGCCAACATGTATGGTGAGGTCTCACTAGACTCCATCACTACATAAAGAGTTATAGGCAATTGCTGCTGAGAGAGGGAGATTCAGTGTTCTCCAAAGACAAGCCCCTAGTATATTATCTAATCCCAAGTGGTCAGCCTTAAACATATATACATATGAGCAACATTAGGACTGAACATTTTGTAGTGTGCTTGTGTGTGTGTGTGTGTGTGTGTGTGTGTGTGTGTATGCACACATGTGTATGTGCTATATGTAACAACTAATGAAGAATAGGTCATGAATAAAAGAAAATGAACCTATTTATTATTCACCCTACACTGAAGCCAATAATATTTGGTCACATGTGATGCAAGCCTTGAACATGGATAATACACATAATTCATTTCTAGAGTCAGCTTGGATTTCATTGGCATCATTAATGGCAATCACTTGGAAGAGCTTAACTTTGTCACAATAAATATAGAAAGACACTGGCAAACAAGTTAAGCAGCCTGAGTACTTCATTTGGTTCTGCTACCACAGCCCAAGCTCTTGACCCTTAGAACTTTTATCCTTTCATTAAAGATATCCATTTGATGAGCACACAATAGCACCTCTGAAAGACAGCATTGCAATTGTCACCCTTTGGAAAACACAGGCATTTCCTCCCCTATATGAGCAAAATGTTAAAAAAGTAAAATGTGTATCTTCTTAAGAAAGGCAACAGTACATGGGAGGAGTTATTTTGATTTTGTTATTTTAATAGAACTCTAAAGGACACTGTATCCCTGAAATAAGTAGAGGACCATGGGAGGCCACAGTGAAGGCACTGGGAAGCAGTCAGCCTTGTGAAAGAAGCAACTCAGTAAAAGCTTCAGAAAAGTGTCCCAAGACAGGGCGAAACATAAAGATCAGAAGACTAAAAAGGAAAAGCCACAATGGTGAATGGCACAAAACAATTGATACACGACAAAGGACTAAAAGAAATGCCAAAGCAGAGTTGTTAAGGAATTCTATTTAAAAGTTTCCTTAGGAAGCCAGATGTAGTGGCATATTCCTTTAATCATAGCCCTCAAGAGGCTGAGGCAGGAGGATATCTGTGAATTCAACAACATCCTGATCTACAAAGCAAGTTTCAGGCCAGTCACAACTAAGGAACAAGACCATGCTAAAAGACAGACAGACAGATAGATAGATAAGGTCTTATAAAAGAAACAAAATCAGTGTACTTGTCTTTTAAGAAAAAGAAAATACAAAATTGTCCTTCAGCAAACAAATCACTTCAGTGTAAATTTATTAATTTGAAGCAAGAATTAAGTGTCCTAAACACCATTATGCAAATCTCCCCAAACCTAAATTATGCAGTTTTATAGATCTATGAGAGACACTGTTGAATTTAGAAGATTTCTTACTGAATGTGAAAGGAAAACAATGGAAAGATCTGGAAAATCAAAACTACTGGGATCAGCTCTAAGTTGTGAGAATACTTGTAACAGAATGCAACATATACAGCCCTTATCAGAAATAATTAGCTCAGGGCTTGGGTGATTTATTAGTTGGTAAAAAGCTGGCCACTCAGCATAAGCACCCAAGTTAGGATCCCCAACACCCACATAGAAGTCCTTACTCTCCTGTAGCCACAGATCTCTGAATCTACAGAGCATCTATCTGCATTGGCAAGGTCACACAGGGCCCACTCACTTCTGCTGTCTATACACTGAGAATCCACCTGACACTACAACGGTTTATTTACTAGCTATTCTAATGCAATCAATCAGCTTTCAGCCAAACTTTGCTAGCCCAGAAGCAATTCTGATTTTGGAGGCATGTATGGGCAGAGAGTGTAGAAGGAAGAACAATGAAAGTTTCCCATATCTGAGCTTTGATCCACTACATGTCAATATGCAATTTATGCTCCAAGGGCAAGTTCCTCCTTTAGAGTTTTGTTACTGAGAGGCAAACCTGTAGAGCTCCCTATCACGAGAACTTCCTCAGAAGATCTGAAAAATGTATTAAAAGGGTAATAAAACAGATGTAGATTGAAACCTTCACAAGCCTGTCAATAAAACATACACACATCATCTTCAATTTCCATGAATCATTAACAAGAAATTGATCCAATATTAAGCCACCAAGGAAACCTTATAACTCTACTTTCTTTCTTCCAAAATCTACAATCAGAACAAAGACCCATCACCTTTTTTCTATGAAATACTCCAAATCTTTCAGAAATGTCATACTATTTTGTTTATAAAAGGGAAGCAGTGCAGTCAGGAAAAAAAACTAAGCTATAATAAATGAAATATTATTTAGACTACAGACAAATCAAATTAAGGCAAATCATAGCAAGTGGCCTGTGAGTACCTGTGCTATTCCAAGCCCTGAGAGGTAAGTGTCACAATGCCCACTTTACTGAAAAGGAAACTGGAGATTCTGTATTTGCCTCCACATTATTCCACAAGCAAACAAGAAAGATAGGCTCAGTGTCCTCATTCATCATGCTGAAAACCCCACCCAGCTTCCAGGAATGAAGATTAATTAAATAAATGTAATTACATGGAACTGATATAAAGGTAAACAAAGGGAAAATGCAGCTAGGAAAACAAATAGAAAAATTTAAATATATTGCCTAAAGAAAATGTGCTCTGTAGGAAAGCCTTGTTTGCCTCATGTTTCAATGTGTTGATCCTGATTCATATTTATGAAACTAGGTTTCCCAGCACTTGATCTAAAATTAGGACACACTAGCATCTAACAGCTGGTGACATCTGTAATAACTTTTGATCCTGAGTGGTAGATTTATTCTGGCCTCTGACTTTTAGAGGAGGGGTGGATAGAAAGCCAGTAGGCAGTGGAACAGGATATAGATAGATACAGTCCAAACAGAATGGTCAAGAACAAGGGAGATCTGCGGTCCCTTTCATCAGACAGATGGCTTTTTAAAACACTCTTAATAGTATATTAAGTCACATTGCCTACTAATGTCCTTTGGCTTATGAATGCCTATGTTAAAAATCTATATTCAAAACTTCAGATACAGACATTAGTTTTCTAGTAAATTGACACCTGTGCTGGGTGGGGGGGGGGGGATGGCGATGCATAAGGCAATGAGTTAACTTTACCAGACTGCCAGCAAATGAGAACATGGAGCATTATACATAGCAATGGGATCTCCAGGCTGTCATAAATGCTCAGCACAAATACACAATTTCACTGTCTTTCATGTTGGATATATACATGTGCATGTGTGTGTGTGTGTGTGTGTGTGTGTGTGTGTGTATGTTCATGATATGTGCGAGCATCCACATGTGTGCGTGCACACACACACAATCATGTTCTGCAAATCAGGAGTGTCGATCTTCAACAAATATTTGCTGGGCAAACAGGTTCCAGACTCAGTTCAGCCAGAGATCATTTTCTCACCCTTCTGAGACAGTTTAGCTTCTTAGGACTTGATAGACGCTGTGCTTAACTTCTGCAAATGGTTCTTAAGACAAATCCTTCTCTAGAGATTTGCTAAATCATCTGAAGAAACCATTTCACTCTTGGCTTTTCACCCTGACAGTTCTTCCCCACTGTGATGTCTCTGTGATGTCTTTAAACACTTGCATTCACACTGTAGCTAGAGGAACTATACATTATGATGTCTATGAAAATTCTACTCCTTAAATGCCACCCGGTAACCAGCCAGCTCTTTTGAACTTTACAAAGACAAGATTTGAGATTCTCAAATGTTAAAATGAATTCCATTCATCACATAATTATGCACAGTCAGTTGAAGTAGACAAATGAGTCCTCATTCCTGAGAACTTTTTTCAAAGAAGCAATGAAAAATAAAAAACTGAATTGATACTAATATAAAACTTCCATAAAGGCATACAAATGATTCTAGGACACCTATGGGAAAACTAAATGCTGTGTGTTATAAAGCCTGTCATTTTCCCAGGGTTGTATACCCAATTAATGGGCAAAGATATTAAATTCATATTTATTGAACTTTTCCAAGCTATCTAGACACATGCTGAGAGTTTTCAGACCCAAGTTTACACTGGAAAAGCAACAACTTTGTATAAGACAATAAACACCCATCCTGAAATGGTTGTGAATGGAAGTAAAGTACTAAAATTAAATCTGAATATGTTTGCTGTGTTTCAGCCATTAGTGTTCACTACCATCCCTGAGGTAGAATATTTCAGAAATTCCTCTTCTGGGGATTCCCCCTAAAAGTACCCAAGTTTCAGAACTATTTACTGCTTCAATATGGTAGAATTCAGACAGACTCACAACACAGTGGTTTGACATTTTAAGTTCTGAAGGGGCCTTGTTTTAAGTTTTTCAATCACATCAAGATCCACTGTAAAGATGAGTTGTCGTTACTTTCAGACAAAATATCCAACATAGTTACCTAGTGGGAGGAGGTGATAGATATTGACTTATGGGTTCAGAAATGTTGATGTGCAGTTGCTGGGCTCATTTTTCTGAGCATGCCTTAGAAGAGCAGAGAATATGCCAGGAGCAATTCACATTGTGGCCATTTAGGAAGCAGATCGGGAACCCAGGTTCCACCTAGAATTTTCTAGGTACCATCCTCAGCCACCAGCCAGTTCCTACCTCCTAAAAGTTTCAGTCTTGCAGAATAGCATCACTAAGAAACAAATACTCATAAGAGGAGCCTGTGCAGACACTTCTGAGTCAAAACTTAGTACCACCAGGATGCAAAGTTAGAGCAAGGTGCTTCAGTACTAAAATTAAACTACCTGAAGCCATCTACCTGTTTCTTCACAATTCTGTAGTGTTATAACGGGTGCGAAAAATAATCCAAAAATACACACGTTATCCCATGACCATAATTTATGTTTTTTTAAGCTAGTTCTAACTGATTGATTTAGGAGTCATCTTCATTTTGGTTTCCTATGCTTAGGCTTTGAAGACTTAAGGCTGAAAGAAAAACACTGTTACTCCAAACTTAAGTTAATTTCATGAATGAATGTCAGGTGTTAAGACAGAGTCATCTCAATCTTTTGGACAAAATCACCTTCCTCACCAACAGTAATGTTGAGGCTACCAACAGGAATGTTAGGGCTACAGTAGTGTTATCCTCCCCAATTTTGAGTCCTCTGCTCTTAGGACTATAGCTATGACAGAGTTCCTCAAACTTAATTAATTCTGGGAGTCTTCCCCAGTATCCTTTAGTAAAAGGGCCACCCAGCCTAAATGTAGTAAGTGGGTCACACAATAAGCATTTGTGCCCTAACAATACAGCACAATGTGCAATTCTGTGAACTTCAGAAGCTCACATGGCCACTCTCCCTGTTTTGTACTGATCTGTGCATGCACTGGCTTTTCCTCATGCTAAGGAGTAAAATTCTGGTTTGAAGGGGAAATGGTGATATAACATGGAGTCATGTTGAACTTAAACTGGAAGCTTTAGCAGGGTTTTGTGGGGCCCCTGAGTCTACTGTCAGGCCCCTCAGTGCACTGACCAGCCCCCGTGCATCCAGGGCAGAGGTTAGAACAAGTCTTAGACAGAAAGAAACAGTCACATTCCAAATCACTTTCTCCCAGTTAATAGGGCAGCTCAGGTAAATATTTGCCATGGAAATAGAACAAAGTTGTATGTTTTAAGTCCATGGTACTTGTCACAATATGGGACAAGCCTAAAAGGCCACTTTAATTTCACAGGTGCTCCCTACATAATGAACTGAAGATTCTGTTGCAAGGTCTCTGCTGGTCAACTTCGCTGTCTGTGGCCCTGCCTTTCCCTCCCCCAGAGAGCTGATTTCCTAGGTGTGTCCCAGTAAACATCCTATATCAGTTTGTATCTCAGAGTCTATGTTCCTGGAAACTCAACTATGACAGGTCACTTTAAATGAAAAACAAAATTTGGAAACAAAGATTTAAATACCCCAACTAGTCAACCAAATATATATTTATTTCTTGACATCATCTCACAGTTTTGTTTAGACTGCATAAACACTCTGCAATTCAACCTTACAATTTTTATATGTGAAAACCCAACGATTGTAAAACAGCACAGCATTATTTCCATTCCACAGCTGCTGTGTTTATGTTAGTGGTGGGCAGAGTGACCATATGGCATATACCTAATAAAGGCTATACTGCTCGTTCAGCAAAGAGCAGCTTCTAGTCTTACTGTGTTTGCAAAGATGTTCTCATCCACAGCAGGGGCACTGGACTTCTTTTAAATGTATCTGTCCAAATGAAATCCCTGCGATAGAAATCCTTCCTATCCCAGTGTCTACCAGAGTGCCTATCAAATTACTGCCATATACTATGTTTAACAAAAAAAAGATTATGTGGAACCCAGCTTCTATGGTCCCTTTAAGGATGGTTATTTCCTTGCAATGTAATTAGACAACAGAATTTTCATCAATTCCCTTAAAATATGAACATGACATATATTTATTTTAATAGTAGAACTCACTTAAAGAGTTGTGCTATGCTGATGAGAAATGCTAGGAGTCCATGCCCAGCATTACTGCAATATATTAATAATGTGCCAGTGGGGCACATTTCAATGTTTAAAGTTAAAGAAATAGTGATTTTTTTTATTGCAGTCACATGTATAGTGCCATAAGTTGGCAACTGAAAGAAATGACTGTCTATAAATTTACTGTACCTTATGAGCACTGTTTTAAATGACCATGAAGCAGGTTTCTGCTAGATACTGTACAAAGCAAAGAGGTTCATAAAAATATAAATGAACAGTGAAGCTCTATCTTAGATCTTATAATTTAAGAACCAACAGAACACAAGGTTTTACTTTTAATTTGAGTAACAGCCTGAAATACATTACCCACTATATCTATAAAGATAATTGTGCAATCTATCAATTTGCCTTAATGACTAACAAAGTATGTTGTGTTATTACTTTTGTTTTCAAAGCTATAACCCCCTCAAAAGGCAAACACTGGGTAAATGGGGATTCTTAAGGGCTTGAAATAGTCCGAATCAGGAAAGGAGTTTTTCGTGGCATTGGGGTTACTTCCCTTAAAAACAGATAGCCATTGGCTGAATTAAATGACTGAAATGAGTGGATGTAGGTGGGACAGTCATGTAGTACCCAATTCTATGAACATCAGCTACAGCTGTATTCAATCTTATTTCTGAAACCAGAGACTTGGACTGAATACCACATAATGAGGTTATCCAGCCACATTCAAGTAAATAGTAGATGACTGTTTAAAACAAAACAGGGCAAGTACATGAGAAAACTATGAAGAATTTCAGATGGATGAAAACTGGGCTAAATCTCAGAAGTGAGGGAAAGGATTCCCAGTTTCCTCCATTCCTTTCTCTTTGTCCTCAATTTACTGAGTTTAATCACAGAAGTAGCATTCAAACAAAAAAATGTTTTCATCACCTGTGATGATTTGGAAATGGTTTGTGTGTCTCCTCCAAGTCCTACATGCTTAAAGCTTGGTGTCTAGAATGTCAACACTAAGAGGTACTGGACCACAGGAGAAGTAGAGGCAGGTGGAAGGTGATTTTCTCATGGAGCAGAAGGGAATAATGCAGGTCATGGGACTAGATTTCTAAGCACAGAATGGGATTTTAGGAAGCACACATTCAGCAGTCTCAGATACCTCTGGGTTTCTTGTCCCACAATATGATCTTTCCATCTCATGCAGACTCTCCCACAATGATACATAATGAATAAGTCATGTGATGTTGCCAGATGGCCCCAGGCCCATGGGCCTGCCCAACTTTGAGATAAAGAAATACATTTTCCTGGCTAGGAATGGTTGCACAAGGCTTTGATCCCAGCACTTAAGAGGCAGAGGGAGAGGCAGGCAAATTTCTAGAAGTTTATGACCAGCCTGGTTTACATAGTGAGAAATGTCTCAAAACAAAAACCAGAGAGAGAGAGAGAGAGAGAGAGAGAGAGAGAGAGAGAGAGAGAGAGAGAGAGAGAGAGAGAAAGCTGCAAACTTAAAATCATATTCAGTACCAGCTAAGATCTCTCAGACTTCAGTGGTCTCTATGTGGTCCAATATTCAATTTTATATACCACATATTCAATTTTAAGTGTAGACCACCCCGCCCCTTCAGCTTCACTGACCTGAATCTGAACCTCCTCACCAAATGTGACTTTGAACTTCTTACTAGCTCCCTGTAGAACTGGTTTCCAACAGGACCTGCCTCAGTGAGCTCAGGTTGGGTGACACAACTGACTAATGCACTGATCACAGGACAGGGACTCACATAAACCAGGGGAGGTCCTACAGTACCATCACAGCAGGAGGACAAATATTAATAGGATGTGCCTGGCCTTATGCCAAACATCAGGGGTTAACAACTTGAAAAAGACATTGTTCACAGTATAAAGGCCACCTCAGTTTGGTAAGTGCACTCCAATGTTCCTACCATAATCAAATCACCTCACAGAACATTTCTCAGAGGAAACTCCATGATCACCTGTGACAAAATGGAAAGTTCCTAAAACCTTGCTATTTAAATTAATTTCAAATGGGTTTATAATAGTTTGTTTCTATGATTTTTAAATGACTAGACCTGAGAGTTTCAGGAAATACAAATTGTGTTTGCCAATATATCAGGCTTTCAATGTCATCATCCTCAAAGTCTACTTTAAAGTATGCTCTATGTTAAAGTTCAAAGGTCACTGTTGCTGTAACTAAAATCATAAGTTACTTTTAATAATAATTGCCAGTTAGAAATGTAATGATCCTCCTTTGCCACAACAGTTCAACTAAAGGACATTTTGTCCTTATGGTCGTTTTACATATGTTCCTAATAACTCTTCCTGCCATTCCCAGGGTAGCTTAGCATCCAACACTGGGTCCTTTAGCTCATGGAGTGTTTCTTGCAACACTCACTGTCTTCCAGTTCCATTGGGGGATTTTTGGGGTATGTTTCCCTCAGAACTCCCTTCAGAACCCAGGTAAGAAGGGAGCCTATATAAACAAGTTCCTTATAGGTTTGGTGTCATCCACTCTGAGTGAGCTTCAGTGTCACTGAGTTATATATCATATATGAGTGATAACTGTCCTTGTTGACTCCAGAAGCAGCCATTCGAGTCACTTCCAGGTTTCAGGTCATTCCTGCTGAGGCCTCAAACACCACAAACAGCATATTACATTATGCTAAACTCTTGTTCCATAGAACCCATGAATATAATAAAACAGAGGGGCCAATAAGTTTGTGATAGTTTGATATAACAGTAATTGGTGGAACCCAATCTAAGCAAGAGCATGGGCTTGGACAGCCTGAAATTTCTGGTACTCTAACCATTTGGACAACTCCCATGCAGAATAAACACTTCATCCTTCAAATCTTAACCGTATTTACTGTATGTTTTCCAGTCATATTTGTCAACAAAGCAAAACACTTCAATTGAATATCAAGCTTGCAGCATATGATTTCAGTTATTTTTCCAAGAAAAAGGAGCAAGCTTTCCTTTCAATTGAATACAATCAATTATCTTTTTGTATAAGAGACTTCATTCACATAAGCTTCTGAGCATTTATCATCAAATTTTGTGAAATTATGTTAACTAGTAGAATGAATGGTGATTTCTACTATTGAGAAAAGCACAACCTTTAGAGGAAAGTCTCAATGTTTTATTATAGAAACATATATAATTAACCCTCATATACCTAACTTCAGTAATTATCGGAAAGTAGCCCATTTATTAGCAACATCTCCCAAATGCCCAAGGTATTTGGTATTGATACTATTTTCAGACAGCACATATTTTCTATATGCATTTCTACAATTAGGATGAACAGACTGCAACCTGCAGGTTAAATCCAGACTGCTTCCTGGTTCTATAATAGTTTTATTGGAATCCAGTAGATACTGATACACTAAAAGATTTTCCATAACCACTTCCCCCAGCAGTATTTTGGGCAGCTATAACAGAACATACATGGCCTGCAAAGTCTAATTTTTTTTAGTATTCAATCCTTTTACTAAACAAACAAACAAACAGAACACAATACAACCTTGCAATTCCTGTTCTAAATATCCAGGATCTTTGGTAAGGAGGTTGCATTATATCCCTTGCAAAAAGGTACATACCTAAATTGGGTTATAATCTAGATTAGTTAGTTTCAAATTATTAGAAGCTGATATAACTATGGGTAACATTTATTTCTAACTACAGAGAAAACATGTTTATTTTGAAGTGACAAAGCTGATATCATGTCAAACCTGACCTAGTCATTATTGCTTTCCTCCAAATATAGAAGAGTATACATTTCAGATCTGGAATGCAATCTCTTCCATGTTCTTGTGTTCTCATGTATTTGCCTTATTAAAACTATTTCAAGTGACTGTGTCTATAAGAATACATACATACATACATACATACATACACACACACACACACACACACACACACACACACACACACACACACATTCTACATTATCCAGTAACAACCAGCCATCACCTAGTTGCCCATTGTACACTCTCTGGGCAGTATCAGGCCCATTCCTCATGTGGAGAACTCATGCACCACAGAATTATCCTGCAAATAACCTTGGTAAGCTGAACAGTCAACTGTCAGTTTACATTTAAAAAAAAAAATAGTGCTTTTACTATATTTTAGATTAAAAAATTGGATACTCAACAAAGCCTGGCATGCACATAGGGATAATCATTGAAAATTAATCTCCACCTCTTTTTTAAATACTTAAAATATTTCATATGGAAGAGTCTATTGCACTGGAACTCCTGAGAGATCTATTGCAAGCCCCACTCTAAAGGACTGCAGTTACTCACAGCCTATGTGTTTGTATATACAATATCAGCAGTGCCCAAGCAAACACATCAATGACTGATAAGCTCCAGCCTGTGCTGTCAATTTGGTCTCTAATTTCTACAGCTACACACCTAAGACTCTGCTCTCACTGTTCACATGTCTCCCATTTCTTTGAAATTACCTGGCTTCTACGACTGGGTTTTTCCTCTACCAAACACTGGCTGACTCATGAAAGCTTAGTCTCACTGAAAGGTTGGATGGTTGGAGAATATATTTTGAAGGGAGGAATGAATTTCTCAAAATAAATAATAACATCAATAATAACAAAAACCTGTTACTATTAAATGATATGTCTGTAGTAATCTTGTCACACTGGAATTTATATTCAATACATTATAAGTAGATAGTTATACTCTCATCTGTCCAATAAGGAATGTTGCAGGTGTGGAATCTGTACCTAAAAACACAAAGCAAGTCTAAAGTCAAATAGAATCATTAAGGAGGAAAAAAGAAAGTAATTTAACCGCCTGATTCCAGTTCCTAAAATCAGGTCAATTTATATGCATTCTCATATCTACCTACCAAAGCTACAAACACTCTTAAGATGCAAATGCAATTCATTGTAACTACACTAAATGAAAAACTTTATTATTCTTTGAAAGTTATATGAGCAATATACATCTGAATGGATGTGCCCCTCATTACTTTAAATGGGAAAAAAAGGCATTATTTTAGTTAAAATATTTTTTTTTAAATTTTAAGGAATAGCTTTAGAGGAGAGGAACTCCTTTTGCTTATTAGAATTTCCAGAAACATTTATAGTGCTGGCCATCTCTATGAGTAACTCAGAAGCTGAGTTTATCAATCGAACAGGTGGCATAAGCTTGTGTCTTAGAACAAAAGCATGCACAGAAACACTGAAAACAGAGTTGTGGACTTTGAGTTTTTGTAGCTGATGGAAAATGGTAGCCAGGGAGATGGTTTATCTGTGGATAAAGGTGCTTGACACCAAGCCTGGCTGCCTATGTCCCATATCTAGGTTCGAACATGGTGGGAGGAGAGAACTAAACATTACAAGTTGTCCTTTGATCCCCCACATGAGTACTGAGCACCCCGCATGCACACACAAAATTAATGTAGGTTTTCTTAAATGAATGGAAGTGGGGTGATAGACTATGGTAAAACTTTATTGTCAATGAATATGTACTTAATGTTAAAGGCATCAGAGAACACTTGACTTTGATTAGCAACATCATCTTCAGATGAACTCTGGTATATGTGAGACCTAAGCTTGTATCTTGAATATAACCCAGACCCCGTGTTGCTGAAAGTTTGTTCCCCAGGCGTGTGCAGTTCCACGTAATGGACTTTCTTGTTTGTGGAGGATGGAAGTTAGGATACTGTGGGTATCCCTAGAGGGATAAAAGGACACCAGGCTCTCCTCCCTTTTCTTCCAAGCTACTATGAAGTGAAAAGACTCTGGTTATAACATTCTACTCAAAACAATAGGTCCACCATGGTTTCAGTGGCTAACACCATTGAAACCATGACTCAGAACACTCCCCACAGTTCATTTTTCTGCTATCTTGTCACTGGGATAGAGATAAAAATGATGATAAGCAGCCAAATCTTGTTCAAGTGGGCAAGATTATGCTTTAAATTACATTTCAATTTATAAGTTTATTATGAAAATACCACAATTATTTTAAGGAACGGTTGTTAGACGAGGAAACATCACTGTGAGGAGGCAACTTCAGTGGGAACTGAAGCTGGGATCTAAGCTTCCGTGTCCATTCCTTGAGTTGCTGGCTCTCAGCCTTGATGAAATCTTACTCATTATGTCAATGCAGACCCTGTTCTGGGAAAACATCTATTTCACACTTAAGACTGAGCTTTGAGGATGCTTAGGAAGTTTACTATCACCATTTTTTTAAGCTGATATGAATGAGTTAGGTAAGTTTTTAAACCATTTCTAATCAAATGGTTTGTAAAGGCCAAATATTTAAGAAATTAAAACTCTCCATTCAAAAAAGATTTAGATGATCTTCAATTATTTAAGATGTATTCAGTCAAGCATGCATAGTTCACATATATTCGCCAATACAAATCTGTGCCAAGCAGAAAGGAGAAATGACACTGGGAGAAATGGAGATGTCACTTGCAGATGGGTTCCAGAGCTTAATGCCTTAAAGTTTTCTTTACAACTGGAGAACCTACTCATGATGAACATTTCATTATCACCAAGCAAGGAATCATCCATAGCTGTGATGAAAATATTCTTAACATTGTCCGTCCCACTGCCAAGAAGCACCATGAAGGGCCTTTTCCATGCTGCCCCTTGGTGGTCTTATTCACACAAGTCAATAAAAAGAGATCATGAAACCACAGCTATAGCTCCCTAGTCCCAACTATTCTGAGTAACATCAGACATATTCTTGCTAGAGACATAGTGGCTTTCAAAATAAACTCAAGAGTGTAATTGCAAATTATCTCCCTCCCCGGGTTACTGGGACAATGAAATTTCCAAATGTTTCATATTAAAATAGAATTGAATGTCCAACAACACAGAGCAATTAAGGCTGTTCTCCTTAGAAATAAAAAGCCTGAAAAACATTTCCCCTCCATTAAAAAGCAAGTGTCCAAACTCAGAACCAGCTATGTGCCTGCATTGCATGCACATAAACTCACTTTTAGTCCTGATCTAAAAGGAAGGGTGCTACAAAGATGAGGGCCTCCACTGGCACGGCTGACTCTGGCATAATAAACTGCTGTTTACCTTTTGGATTCTATTTATGCCACATGCACATTGTTCATCATTATTAAATGATCCTTTTTTATCTTTCTATGACAGTTACATATTTTAACAGGTGACAGTTTGCCTTTATAAGCAGCAAAACACTGGTTTATTAGTATGCTTGTGTGGCATAAAATAGAGTTCATTTTTTACTGAAATAACTGGAGGAAAGAAACATCAATTGTGGAGGGTTCTGAATAGCTCAATGTGGGTATAGAAGGTACCGGCAATAAATTAAGATGGGTTTCCCTTATTTATGAGTCTTAGGTATTCCTTCACAGTTGCTACTGTGCATGAATTTTAAGCGGCCCTTTGATGGGGGGACTTGTCTGAAGAAGCACCATAAACTCGTGCATGGTTTCACAATTAATCACTTCTATGGCATAAATTCAAGGGATAGAATCCAATGACTCAACACTCAGAACAATGTCCTTGGCTCCTGACCATAGCTGGAGAGGCAAGAAAGAGAGAAGGAGAGAGAGGAGGAAGGAAAGAGAGAGGGTGAGATTATGCTGTTACTGAGTCACAGAAATGATAAAATCCATTCTTATTCAAAGTAGAGAGGCTGAGAAATCCCAAGAAACTCCTAAAAAGAGCCAGCAGAGCCTTGGAGTCTCCTATAACAAGGTCTGGGGCAATCATCAGTTTACAGCTTAAGCTACACCCGCTGGTGTCCCCAGAAGAAGAAAACACTCCTGCCAGATGCTATTCTAGAATGGGAAGACACCAAAGACCCCACAGGCTGTTGTTTAATAATAAGCATAAACAAAAACCTCTTACACATAATAGCTATGTGCTTTGCAGAGGAGGCAAACAGCCCATTTCCGAAAGAAAGCCAGTGTCTGGTGCTGCTGAAGAAGCATGCCCAAGTTACTAGATCATCTCTACAGCTGCTTGTAGTAAGCACCTCATTGGGTAAAATATGGTCGGTCCCCTTGAATGATGGACTGCTGCAGAGGCATCTGCTGTATGAGTAGGTATGGTGAGGGCTGAGATAATGTGCCTGGCGGTGGCTCAATTATTTGTTTCCCACCTGACAGCTGAGCCATTCTGTCTGCATTTCCAAGGAGACATAACTATACCTGTCACTCTAAAGGCAAAACTCACTCAGCAATAACACCAGCAAGTTTCTGATAGTGATGCTTTTATTTATCAGGAATCAAAGATATAGACAATCAATGCACAAGATAGGGAACATTTGTGAGGGCACTTTCTCATTTGTATTTTAACAGGCATCTGGGAAAATTTGTGTAGACTATCTCCTTGCCAGCAAGTTAAAAGAAAAAATGAGACCTTATCCACCAAGGAGCTGCCTGGCTCTGTGAATATTCACCCAGCCTCACCCTCCTGCCCTTGTACCTTCAACCACCTGCTCTGCAGCATGCACACACATGGGCCTGGAGGATGCATCTTATGCATACTTTCGTTACAGCACTCAAAGAGAGAGAGGGAAAGGGAAAAAAGATCAGTCAGCTTTTTGCACTACTCTGGAGAACTAAAGTTGCCTCTGCCCTTTGAAAATATGAAAGCCCTTGAATGATTTTCTATTTTCAAAGGGTAAAAGTGCTAAAGAGCACTCCTCTATTTCAGAGAGGAGGAAAGAACGGAAATCAGCCGGCCCAAAGTGTTCACTTGGAAAAGGTAAAAATGAACTATGGGTGTGAGAAGTTACCGACAATAACATTCAGAGCCACTTTGGAGTCCGTGCCTGGAAAACAACACTGGACACTAGCCTGTACACCACACTGCAAGATGTTGGCTGCTGAGGGAACCAATTATTTTATAAAGGATGGGCCTGATGAGGAATAGTTGGCCAGCATTCACTACTATCCAGGACAATATGATGACATGGGTAAAACTGGTACTCCACTACCCAACCCTCCTCTCTAACCAAGCGCCAGCTTGCTACATGTTCTGCCTGTACTAACGATGTGTCCTTGGGAGAGCATTCTCTCTCTGTGTCTGGTTCACAGTTTTCCTTCAATAAATTGCCTGCTCACCCCATCAGGAATGACTACATAGAAAGGATTTGGACCAATGATTTCTCCTGGGGATTCTCATGCTTAACATATAAAAACAACAATGACAAGTACTAGACACATAGCCAACCAGGGTAAGAGTATTCCTTAATGGGACTTCCTTTTACCTGCAGCCCTTGAATGTCATCCATCTCCCTTCATCCCTGAATAACTCCCTCCCTAAATCATCACTTGACTCAGTCAACAATTCTTTTGATAAATTCACTTCCTAGTTTGGAAAGAGAATCTTATGTATGCTGTCAATATTTCCCTGAAACACTACATTCTCTCCTTTATCTACACCATCATACAACGTCTATGAATATATCCTCCTCACTCCTTGGACTTTTGATGACAGCAGTGGATGCTCTTATTTCTAGTTCCCAGTTGCTACACAGTGCTTCAGTACAGTAGCAGAAATACAGATTAAGGCACTGTGTACTGAAAACTTTTAGGGACTTTACACATCTTAATCCACTTTGTCTTCATGGTATCTCAATACAGTAGGCAGTATTGGTAATACAGATACTTCAGGAAGTTAGGTAATTTTTCTACAACCTCATGGGTAATAGGTACTCATTTGGTCTGTCTTTCTACCATGTACTTTACAAGCCTTTATCACTGGCTCTTTCAAAATTAACACATTGCCACAGCTTGAATAATTGGATCATTCTAGAGTTCCGGTTGAAACTTAATCCTCAACACAACAGTATTAAGAGAGGTGTGGGGCATGGTTAAACCTTGAGACCATTGTCCTGACCATTGTGATCAGTCCCCAGTAAAGGGATTACAGAAGTATTTTACCATATGTCCTCCTACCAAGCAGGTGGCATGAACAGACAGCAAACCCTCATCATGGCTAATGCCTCAACCTCAAAATGATCAGTTTCCACAACTATAAGATGCAACATTCATTCCGTTACCCAGTCTTTGTTATTGAATTGGTTTAGTTAACATATTGTTTCTATAACCACACATCTGAGAGAATCAACCTTAAGACAAGCAAGGTTTACTTGGGCCCATGCTTTTAGGGATTTCTTTGGTTAGTCATCTCCACTGCTTTTCAGCCTGGAGTGCAGCAGCATACCTGGACAGGTAACAAGCTACTCACAGCATGGTAACCAGGAAATGAAGCCTCACAGCCTCTTCAGAGCTGAATCCCCCACTGACATAGAATAACCACTAGACCCCACAAACATTAGCTACTGTCCTAGTTCTTCCCCAATACACCTAGTGAAATAAGTGGCATTTATTTGACCCATCATTTCAAGTGACATAAACTATCACATCCCAGTGACTTGATGCTTGACAGCAGGACCTGTGGCTGTAGCTTCTCCTGTCTTGGTAGACCAGGAAGTAGAGGAGATGAGGAAATGGGCTATAATCCTCAAAGGCCAGTCTCAAATGACCCATCTCTGCCAGCCAGGCTCCACAGCCTTCCAAATAATGTCACCACGGGATCAGTTGTTCCAAATCACAAGCCAATGGGGTATGCTTCAGATTCTCACCATACCACCTCAGAAAGGGTCTATCACCTTCTAGGTGGCCCAATGCTAAGGACCACAGTTTAAATAAGTGGACTTTAGGGGGGCCCTTAAACAAACCACAGCTGTTAACAGTGATGGGATAGACTGAGACACACATGCAGGCAATATGCTTTTCAACAAATGCTTTTTGGATTTCTATTTTAATTTAGATACATCTTAAACAGTTATGATCATTATGATCAGGGAAAACAGTTACTTTCAGTTTGCTTTCTTCTCTGCAATGTTATTTTTTTCCCTCATTTGTAATTAAATAAAGTAGGGTCTGATCTGGCTATCACAGGGCCTAAGTATGTGCTAAACACATTTTAATTCCCTTGCTCCAATAGCAACCCACTGGTTAAAACTCTGAAAATAAAGTGCAATTAGAAAGGCAGGTTACTAATTTTACCCAAGGTCATACCTTGAACTATAATTCCCACTATCTTCTATTATTAGTTCATACCGGTCAATGCACATGCAATCTTTGCCCAGAGCCAGGTCATGTCATACATAACACATACTTCATGGAAGAAATCTTACTATTGTCATTTCAAATTTAAGTTACCTGGAAACACAGAAAACATAAGTCTGTAACTGCAGAAACTGTGAGAGTTGGAATCCAGCCACTAGCCAGCTGAGACCAAAAGGCTTGTTAGCTAACAAAGCTCAGAAATACATAATCTATGATTTTTGTGATTCTGAGGCACCCAAGGGGAGAAAAGAGGTTATTATAGCCTTTAGAGAGACTAAACCAAAAATAATGAATAAACAAAAGGGACAAAAATGATGGGTTCCAACTTACTTTTGCTCAGAGAATCCCTGCCCTCATCCACTATTTAAGACAAGGCTGGAGAAAGCTACAATGAAAAATTAACAATATCTGGCTCTACAATTGTGGAGCCTACATCTTCATTATAAAGTTATAATGTACTCTGACATGATACTAAGGAAGAATGTATGTGATGGAGTTGAACTTTCCTGGGTTCAAATCTCCATTTTCCCATTTTATTAATTACTTTTCAAATGCTTGGCCAAACAATCAAACAAGAAAGCAAACAAAAACAATAACAAAACTCAATTACTTAAATGATGATCTACTTTGCCTCAAATTTGAGAGAAATATGATCTTTTGTGGCTAGGAAGGCATGGGAACAAGCAACTCCATGGTATCAGAAACATCTGGCAGGGACTCTTCATGTTCTTGCACTTTAAAGATTTTAAAATTTTTTAATGTGTACATAAGGGTAGAATCTCATGAATGCCAGAAAAGAGCATCAGATGCCTTGGAGCTGGAGTAACAGGCAAGTATAATCCATTTAACATGGGTGCTGGGAACTGAATTCAGGTCTTATGCAAGAATCATTCAGGGGTCTTAATCTCTAAGTCACTTCTCCAGCTTTGTATCCTTACTTACATTTTTATAATAACAGAAACATTCTCCAGACCAGAAGCAAGCCAGGGCGATTAATTCCAAGGCCAGTCCCCAGTGACCTACTTCTGTAAGTGATTCTATACTTTCTAAAGGGTCTACAACTTCCCAAGAAACAGCAACCAGTTGCATCCAAAATATTTCACATGTCACAGCATTTCACTCCTAGCCACCAGAAGTTCATAACCATTTCATAATGCAAATTTTATACAGTCCAACTTCAAAAATCCTAGTTCCAACACCATTCAAATGTCTAACATCCAAAGTCTCCTATAGATTGAAGGAAATTTCTTAATGTAATATCAAAACAAGTTGTACAATCTGATACATGCTAGCATAGAGTAAACATTACTGTTCAGTGACAGAGGAATTGGGGTGCAGCAAATAAAGATCAGACCAACCCAACAAGGATAACACCAAACTATAACTCCATGTCTAGCATCTGTACTCCAAAGGGCTCATTAGCTCCATTCTTCCAATTCTGTTGTCTCTAGAAACTGTGGCCTCTCTCTTAGGCCATCTCCACTCGGTGTCACTAACTTTGCTTAGTGTAGGCCCATGCATCTGGCATCACCAGTAACCTAGTGTGTGTGTGAGTGTGTGTGTGTGTGTGTGTGTGTGTGTGTGTGTGTGTAGAGTTTCTAGATTTTTATATTCTATTTCTTAATTACTTCAATTTCACTTTATTAATAAATCAATTTAAATGTGAAAAGAGACTTGGCAAAGACTATTAGGTCTAGCCATATTTAAATTTGCCTATCAAATTTGTTAATGGTTTATTTCCATCTCAATCCAAGAAAAAGTAGGTGATACTTACGGTGTCATAGATAATACAAGATTATGCTCCACCACAACTGAGCCAATGTTCTTGCACACAGCACTAAATTTTCTAAACAGATGCTTGCCAGTTCATCTGTGTCTACAAGAGTCACAAGCATTCCTGCTTCTGAATTTCACATTCATTTTGATGCTGAGACAAAAGTCACACACTCAGTATACCAGATATGAAAAACTATGCCTCAAAACTGTCTTGCCAATGTTTGAAATGAACAAACAAAACTACACATCCTATCTTCATCTAGGCAAACAAATAAAGATGTGAATGTGTGTGTCTTACTGGCTCACTTCACAGAAGCACCACCTACCCCTTGCTTGAGGTTCCTGGTGTGATCTTGGGAACTAAGGTAGGCATGGCCACTGGCTCAGGGCAATCATTGCAAACAAATGTACTGTATTTTAACAACCACAACTCTAAAGGCACAAAATGTGCAGGATACAAAGAACATGTACAAGCTCTTGGTACAAAGAATGTTCTGACCCAACAAGAACTGCAGAGACCAATATTTGCTTCTATTCTTAGATAACCAGTTGCTTTTCTTCCCTATGGTGAAAAACAGTTCACTGGCAGTCCTGTTTGTGAACAGAGGCCCTGTGTTGGGTATAGCATGACCCTGAGAGACTCCCTGGGGAAGCTGCATTTGGAAAACCTCCTGAGGACCTCTGTTCACTTACCTTCATTTACTTTCAGATTTCTTAGAGTAAGTGTATGAGATAGTAGAATCCAGAAATACTTCATCTTCGAACGAAGCTACTGGAGAAGAAAAAAAGTCATGAGCCTGCTCAAAGCTCATGGAATGAAAAACCCTAGCCTCACAAGAATTCTGCTGCAAGCAGGACTGTTTGACTGGCTCAGCTCTGAACATTCCACACCTGGAATTTCCAACCTTGTGAATTCAAACACAGTCCCAGCATACCATTTTTATTCTGCAAAACATCCCTAACTAGGGCCTCTGAATACATCTCTCAAGTCCTTTGGCTAAATTAGACTACTGTGACAAGAGCTAATTTTTCAAGTGTACTTCTACCACAGGTTTGTTTTATTAGGGAAAGACAGCACCATCATTTCATCCACATTTAAGCAGTGTGCTGGCTGGTCAGATTTACAAGCTAACTTGGAGTTTTTGGTTTTTTTTTTTTTTTTTTTTTTTTTTTTTCTGGTATGGGTTTTGCATTTAGAATGCCTTGGAAACCTAACTTACAGCAAATAAACTTGGACTGGGCAGGCCTGGTGCATCAGCAGAACTGCTATCTAAATAGGAGATGTAGCAGGTACATCATCCCACAGAATGTAAAACCTACTGCTGGGAAGGCATACAAACAGTGTAGCTTGGCAACTGCTCTGTTGAGGAAGTCAGGGCATAGAGGTGAAAAGTCCACACAATAGTTGTATAATGCCAGCCACTGAGATGTCAAATGAACCTCATTCTTGCTTAAGATACAAGATTAAGAGTCTTGGTCCTATTACCTATTTATTTGTCTTTTCATTCTGTTTTCCAGTATCTTCTTCTTAGTGCCTCACACTTCTGGACAGAGGTGTAACAAGTCAACCATGTTCTAAGTAAATGGAGAGTGAAGGGCTTTCTGGAGTAAGGTCAGGGAGTGAGGGAAGGGGAGCAGCCAGGTGTCTACCAAGCTGTGACATTTGAGCATTACATCTAAATCCTATAAATTATAGCAGGTATAGGTTGGCCGATATGATGAGCTGCATAATTTCAGAAATCATTTCAATTTCATTTCAATGATTTATGAGCTACTCTCCAGGTAGAAGACATCACATTTTATATTATTCTTGAGGAGATCAATAATAAAGAAGGCACCATGGCTATTTTCAATAGTTTACAGTGTAATAAGAAGCAAATAGCAAAGAAAGATGCCCAAACAATAGCACAAAATCAAGGGGGATAGACAAAGCACAAACTGTATAGAATAAAGAAAGCCCTTTAGAGTCGTGAGGCATGGCACAGAGTCATGAAAGAGGGTATTTGCAGGAGCAGTAGTAATCAAACCAAAAGAGGTTACTGAGAAACATGTAAAGCCAGACTATCTGCTCATGAATACAAGACATCTTCATAAACTACAAATGTGGCATTAGATCACTAGGGGGATCATAAAAATCCCCTAGGGAGGCATAAAAATGAGTGACCAATATGTAAATATCATAGACAAAAATATATGTATCTTTAATGTAATTTAGGAATGATTTCCTAAGCACATCACAAAGCAGCTAAATACAACGTGAGCTATAACACTAGTTATATTAAAAATTCTATTCCATGAGAAGGCGAAATATAATTTCATTTTATTCAGCTCCTGAGAGGCTAAAGCAGGAACATGCATTTGAGGTCAGCCTTACCTACATGATCAGTATCATGCCAGCCTAAGTTACAAAATAAGAGTCTGTCTCAAATTAAAAAATAAATAAATAAATAAATTGGGAGGAGAAATTGCAATCACATATAACATATCAAGGAGATGCTCATGGGCACCCATCCCATCCCCAAATAGGTCATTTCCACTTCACAACCATATAAAATGACATGTTCAATAAAAACTGTCACTTTGGATTCTGAATGTTGGTTTTCCTCTGGGCTGTGATGCATGGTACACTGCTTTCCTGTGATGCCAGTTTCCCATGTGAGCAAGAGAAAGAACAGGGCTCCCCAGCATACTGTCATACTAGGGTCCAGTGGTGAGGAAGGCTAAGTGCATTCATTCCACTTTAAACATGCGGTGCTTTCAAGTCATGGTGGTTTTATCTGCACTTATGCATCATTAGTGCAAGTGATCTCTATATCCACACAGCAACACACACTGAAAATGTCCCTGAGTCATAGACAAAACATATATGGTAACTAAAAACAAGGAAAATATTTAACTTCATCAGCATACATGGAGAAGAAAGTTAAGTGCATACATAAACACAAATGTCTAAGCACTGTGTGTGAAAATTAACCTAAATGTGCCCTAAGTCCAAATAACCTACTTTCAGATATGGAAAAAACAATTAGACATATATTATGTTAGTATCACAAGTATTCCTGGTATTTAGTTGAACACTGAACTCCAGGGAAGCAAGCCAGCTACATTACACACAGTAACACAGACAAGTCATAATCTTGGATTAAAAAGCTAATTGCTGGAAAATACAGAGAGTATTTTCTGTAACACAACATAAGGGAATCTTAAAAGGAGACAATCAACTAAGTGTAAATTCCTGCTTGCAAATTGTAAGAGCAAGCATGAACTTCAAGGCTGACACCACTAAGAACAAGAGGGATAAGCTAAAGAACCAATGAAAGACACTGACTATGGTTAATTTTAATTGTAGTGTTAACTGAACAGACATCTGGCAAACCTAATACATTTAAAAATCCATATTCATCCAGATGTAACAATAAATCAAAGGATGTTTTCCAGATTCCACATGCTACCATACATATATCCCTTGGACAATTAGACTAGTACAAATACATTTGCCCATTCCTAAGTATGATTGCTTAGTACTTCCATGTTGGAGGCTGCAGTCTAAATCCTAGCTGTGTGTTAATGTCTCTGTCCCCATGGTGGCACTGTTGGAAGCTTCTGGAACCTTTAAACTGAGGAACCTTTTGGGAGGTCCTCAGGCCACTGTCCTTGGCCTTCAGAAGGGAACTAGGTAGTTCTGTTCCTGTTGGGGTGAGCTACCTCACCACAGGCACCACCCATCATACACTGTAACCTCTAACCCTGTAAATCTAAAGGCTTCTCTTTGTATGTCAATCACTTCAGGTATCCCACTGCCCACTGTAGCAGCAGAAATGTTACACATGGGCTAAGAGTCCTTAGAAGGGCTTATGTGTGTATATGTGTGTTCAGGGGTCTCGATTTGTGGGCCCTGCACTACAGTCCATCCCCAATCCTTTATTCTTAGGCCCCATGACTTATCATACAGCACTCTTATGTAGCCTTACCCTTTGGCAAATATTTCAGTTTGTTCAACCCAACAGGAAAGCCCATGGTACCCCCTTCTAATGACATTCATCAGCTACTTTCACCAAAGTCATTTGAAATTGGGGACAGAGAGAACAAGCTAATGTTGCAGGTGGGCAGTGATCAGTAGTCCCCTGCATCTCCTCACAGTCTCACTAATTTTCTTCCCAATAACAAAGTTTCTCCATTTCTACATTTACACACGTCGAGTTTCTATGTTTATAAACATTAAGTCAGTGGTTTTCGATCTCTGGCTTCCAAATCAAGAATCAGCTAAGTACCTTAATAGAGAATGGCCTTGCCCCTGCTGAATTGCTGACTACATCCCTGAGATCCAGGCAGTGTAATCAGCTGACTGCTAACATCGAAGTCAAATTTTTGCTCTTTAGAATTTAAAATCACTCACGTATATTTTCTATTAGGCAATATTACATTATAAACAGCTCAGCTTTCAATCTAGTACATTTCATGAAACTGATAATAAGCATGCTTCAAACAGCTTGGTTTTCAGCTTACCGAACAAAAATGAACACCACACACAGCAGGCGTCTGTTTGTGATGCTCCAACCTAACCCTGGGTGGCACTACTGCACATGTTTGCTCCTCTGCAAGTTGAAAAACATTGCTTTGGGTGATAAAAGGGATTTATTGAGTTAAAACCTGCCCACCATTTCCAGAAGCAAGATCCTTCCCTGATAGCTGCTAAATATAGTCAAACTGAATATTCTGACACCTAATCTCCAAGAATCGGAAGTTTTCAACACCCCCTGTGTCTAACACTTTGTCAGCAAGGTGGCATCCACATGAATAATCATCATGAAGGTTAGAAGCTCCAGTCCAACGCATGGTGACACTCCACTCGGCAAACTATTGTGCCCTTCAGACATGTAGCATTCAATATTAAAATCAAGACAATAGGATTACAGGAGAAATAAGACAACCAAAGCTTTTAGTATGATATCCAGCCAGTATCTCTGGAGGCTGGTCTGTGGCTTTTTAAGGATCTCTGCCAACATTAGAAGCTTTTCTTCAAGGGTGCATAAAGCAAGTTGCACAATAAAGGCACCACCTAGTGTCTATTGTTGTTGTTTTTGCTTTTATTGCTCTTTTATTCTTAACTCTTGGTTTTTTGTTTGTTTGTTTGTTGCTTTGTTTTGTTTTGGGTCTTTAAGGCTTTTGAGGGACCTGCCACCCAGCTCCCAAATAACTCACACACGGAGGCTTATTTTTCAGGTTATGAATGCCCAGCCTTAGTTTGGCTTGTTTCTTGCCAGCTTTTTTAAACTTAAAATATCCCACCTATCTTTTTCCTCTTCCCTCTGAGCTTTTATCTTTCTTATTTCTAACTTCAGGGATGGCTGAGTGGCTGGGTGGCAGGGAGACTGGGTGCCTGGGTGGCTGGGTGGCTGGGTGGCTGGGCCCTGACACCTTCTCTCTTTGTTCTCTCCTTGCCTCTCCTTTTCTTATTTTTTCTTCTATTTATCCTCTCTTCCTTCCAGCCTGTCCTATTCCTCTCTCCTGACTCACTATTGGCCATTCACCTATGTATTAGACCACGTGGTGTTTTAGACAGGCACAGTAAGGCAGTTTCACAGAGTTAAACAAATGCAGCATAAACAAAAGTCACACACTATAAAATAACATTCCCCAACAAATGTCCTATCAAGTGAGCAACATAAGCACTTACTGAAGCCAGGGACACCTCACCAGCAGATAATCTAGGCTCAGCAGGCCATTTAACCAGATGAGTCTGACCTTTCCACATAAGAAAACCAAGGCTTAAACAAGGAACAATCTGGAATTAGTAAGAGTTGGGAGGCTGGTAGCAAATAGCTCTCTAAAGTGATTTCCTTTGGATAATCTACAAGGTTAGCTGCTCCAATTCACAGCACTAATGCCACATAAATTAGTGGAAATGAGGTGAATATGTTCTCTTTCCTATGAATAGATTCTTTTCAAAATAATTATGTGCAGAAGATATTTAGACTCCTCTACTAGATTCATATTCAACAAATGTATTAGCAAGGATACAGAAGCTTAAGGCTAGCTCTAAATTTCTTCCAAACACAAAACAATCTGTCAAGCAAACATCTTTAATGTCAGCTATCCTAACACTGCACTAACTCACATTCTTCAAACATGGTGCCATCCTTCAGTGATTCAGAACGAAGACTAGGTATAGCTTACTTCAAAGAAATTTCAGAAAAATATAAACATTAAATAAAAGGAAAACATCCTTTGACAAGAGGAAAAATAATCAATAGTCTTTAGTCTTCTGGTGTCATTCTCTTGAAATCCTGTGTGCTTTTATTGATTACTTTCCTTATTTGAGTCTCAAAAGAAAGGAAGCAAGGACAACAGTAACAAAATAAAGTCTGGCTTCATGGCAGTAAAGGTACAAAAACCCAGACAAGCCAAGCGTTCTTTCACAAGACCCTGCTTGCGTATAAATAAAAGGCACAATTTGACCTAAAATGATATTTTCCATATTGAAATCTTGTGACGTTTTTAGAAATGGTATGAGAAAACACAAAAACATGGTGTTTAAATCAGCGTTTATCAATTATTAAATAAAGGTCATTTCAGGGCTGGATGTACTCAATGGTAGAGCACTTGTCTATCATGCAGGAGGCCATGAGTTCCATACTCAGCAAAGTAAACCAGAAACTAAAAGGTCATCTTTAAGCTTTACTCCTTGCAGGAAACAAAGCTACTTCTCAATAGAGAAAAGGTGTTACATGCCCACTCTGGTCCTCTCCATTGATTTCAGATTATCTGGAAAACTGAAAAATCATAGCCTTTGACCTTTGCATCAATTTTTTGTAAACTAATCTGAGATTTCAATTATGGAAAATTAATATAAAATTCCATATATCTGATTTTTCTTAAAGAAAAAAAAATAACCTAGGACTCAGCCCACACACTCGCTAGAACATAGAATAGCTAAGCACACTAGTGAAGGGATATCACCTTTATATTTTTATTATTTTACATGTCAACCCCTCTCCCTCCTTCCCTCCCTCCCTCTCTTTTACCCATTTTGCCCCTTCACATGCCACTTGACCACCCTCCCTTCCCATCCCCCCACCCCAATGCCATCCAGATGGGGCCATGCAGATCTGTCAGATCATGTGAAGTCTCTAGGTTAAGGCAGTATCCTTCCATGGGGAATGTGTTCTCAAGGTCATTTTGTGCACCAGGAATACATCCTGGTTCCACTGTCTGAGGTCCCTTAGACTGCTCAGTCCTTCTGGCTGAGACCCATATTCAGGGGGGCCTGAGTCAGTCCCATGCTGGATTCCCAGCTATCAGTGCTATCAGTCTGGGGGTCGTTAGCTCCTCCTTGTTCAGGACAGCTGTCTCTATGTGTTTCTGCAACCTGGTCTTGTCCTCTCCCTCTGGATCTGGATTCTAGTTCGACTCAGTGTTTAGTTATAGGTGTTTGCTTCTGTTTCCAACAGGTACTAGATGAGGGCTCCATGATGGTGGATAAGTTACTTGTTGATCTCACTATTCAGGAAGGGCATTTATGGTAGCCTTTCCACGGTTGCTCAAATTGTTAGTTGGCAGCAGTCTTGTAAGTCTCTAGACCCTGTTTTAGGTTATGCTGTTTCCTAATAGGTCTACTTCTGCTCAGCCCAGAGAGATTAAGCACCTGTTATGCAAAGTGTTCAACACTAGAAGCACTTCAGGTTCAGAGTTGTTCACACATGGGAACATTTGCAAAAACTTTACTGGCTGAGCTCCATAATACAAAAATTTAATGCTTCAGACATGAGAACATTTGTGATTCAGACTTTTGGAATTGAGATGTTCAACCTGTAGGTAGACACATTCACTAACAGACACCAATTTAAGAATAATCAAAATATAAATGCCATTTATCATTGGTATATTCCCAAAGAATGCATAAGCCCAAGGCAACAGCATCATTCCCAAAGCCCCATTAACTTATCTTACAAATTTATTTCAAGAATAATTCATTGAAGGCTTTAATATATATTTACAATGTCAAAGGACACCTTATGAAATGATCACATTACTGTAAATAAGTGGTCCTGGAAACAAAAGGTGACATCTTGTAATGGTAAAACAGGAAGGAACCAAAAAGATTGAGTCAATTCAATTGAGAATGAAAAAGTGATGTATGGAACTAACTGTTAGCCACTTTTTGTTATGACAAGATACCAGACAAGAACAACTTAGGAAAGACTGATTTTGCCCAGCTTCATAGTCTGGAAAAGATCAAGTAAACCAGCTAGCTCACAGTTTTAGGGATTTTGAGCCCACGGTCAACTGTCTCTGCTGTTACAGACTACAGAGAGGAAAAATGACACAATGGCAAGAAATTGAGGCAACCAGAAAGCAGAAAGAGATAGAGAATGCAATATGAGTCTCGTGTGTGTGTGTGTGTGTGTGTGTGTGTGTGTGTGTGTGTGTGTGTAATATCCTTCAAAAGCATACCCCAACATTCCTCCCATCAGTACCTACCTTACACACTTTCCAATTCCTACCACTGAGCCTATCAATCGATTTTTGAGTATACCAATCAATTAGGCCATTGATTAGGTCAAAGCCCTTATGATCCAGTCACTTCAGATGTACCATTTCTGAAGACATGGTTTGAAATTAGCATCAAAAGACCAGAGCCTTTAGGAAGAATATTTTATAACCAAACTCTAATATGTACCTGTAGTTTTGACCTTCCAGTCTATTGTATTAGAACAACACGTAGGAAGCCCTAGGCTTTAGAAATAGTAAAAAGGCAAGAAAAATGAGATGAAGGCTAGATGTAAAATTGAGAGTACCACCATGCAGACAATGCCTTTGAAGTAAAAAAAAAAGTGACTATATCTCAAGTTTAAGTGTTATTAATGCCACTTAAAGTAATGGCATAGAGCTTTGATGATATACATTTGGAATAATGATGATATACGACAGTCCACTAATCTATAATACAAACAAAGATATCTATGCATTGCAGCACTTAGCACCTTGACAATTATCAATAATTAGCTGTACAACTGTCTCCTTCAACACATGGAATATGGTAGCAATGTCTTTTTATATTGACTTCAGGGTCTGACATGCATCTCAGGCTAACTGATAAAGTTTAGACAACATCAGGTGGATTTATTTTTGCTCAAAAGTTAACAAAATAAATAAATGGCAGATCTTTAAGCTGACATGTTTCTTTAGAGCAAACCCCAAGCACTTCCCATCCCACCCACACACCTCACACCAGCAAAATCTATGAACCTCCTGGTTGCTTTTTTTCTCCTTTTTTAAACTTTGGAAACAACTTTGGAAAAATTCAGATGCAAGCTTCAGAAAATTGTTATGACTTCTGATGGGAGTTCTAAGGTCTTCTACTCAAGTGATGGATACATGTACTTTAGAAATGCTGTACATGGCTCCTTCCAAAAAGCTCACAATAAAATCACTATTTATCTAGAACCAAAATTAACTTTGGAAAATGTATAATCTTCCTTATCTTTCTAAAGATGGTTTAAATAATTATTAAAGACATTTATGGAAAATGTTACTGGAAGTCTAATTACACTGGGCCACTAAATTCCTTTCAAACACAAGATAGGGATCTTTAGAAGATAAAATGCAAGGGGGGAACACATACACTCAAAATTAATAATAAAGATAAGGTATTTAGAATACTAGACTATTGATAGACTTACTTAATTCTGAATTTGTGTATGTATGTGTGTGTGTGTGCGCGCGTGTGTTTGTTTTTTTCTTTCCCTGTGTGTATATGCATGTGTTTGAGTGCGTGTACAGGTATGGGAGTGTGTGTGCAGGTGTGTGTATGTATTGTGTGAGTGTGTGTGAAGGTGTGTGTGTGTACATGTATGTGTATACAGGTTTTGTGTGCATGTGCATGAATGTGAGTATGTTTGTGTGTGTGTGTGTGTGTGTATGTAATAGAACCCAGGGCTTTGTGCTAAAGTACTCCACCATTGATCCATATCCTCCAGCCTAATCTCCTGTAAGTTAAGACTATGAGGCCTTAGCAAGCTCCTAAAATGATTTTACTTACCACTTACTCCACGTTTCAGTGTGCTATTTTTAATGCAGTCGCTTCTGTACTTTCCCCCAATCTCCCAACATATCTCTTACTGCTTTTTCTCTAGAAGAAGCCATTTTTGCTGAAAACCATAAAAAGCCTAACACCAAAGACCATGAAGATCAGGGTGACATTTGGAAATTTCCATTCATTTAATTTTCATTCTTTCTTCATGTTCACACCCCCCACACACAGAGAGAGAGAGAGAGAGAGAGAGAGAGAGAGAGAGAGAGAGAGATCAACTATAATATGAGCAGAAGCACTTTCTAATCCAACTTTAGTCCAATCAATCTATCTGGTAATAAAACAGAATTATATGATAATGTAGTTGAAAAATCCCTGACAACAATTGAAGACTCAAATTCTCTGTCTAATGCTGGTAGTAAGCATGTAACTGGGCTGATAATGGTGGTGGCGATGCTGATCTGTTTAGTATGCAGATAGAGAGGAGCGTAAAAATGATCACACTGTAAAAGACTTCATGTAAGAATTCTGTGTATCAGAACACAGAAGAAAGAAGTTGTAGAATTCTAATCACAGTGGGTGACTATACTTTATAAGAAGTATTATTTATCTGTTGAAAACCAGAGGATAAAAACTTGAAGTTACCAAAACACAAAGAAATGATAAAAAGATGAAAATGCTAATTGTCCTAATTTGCTATACATTGAAATATTACCTCATGTCATGAATGTGTACCACAACTACAAGTTACTCAAATGAAATCAAACTAAAATTTTCAAATTTCATATAACTATATTATAATCCAAAAGAGACATTCATGTTGACATGTATTTCCCTTAATTATCTTTCTTGAAGTCTATGGATGCAGATTTTAAAAAATCTATTTTGGAGGTAAATAACTTAAAATCACTTATAACGATTTCATTCTTATTCTGCAGCACAGTAGAAGTTTAACATTTAACCCTAGTATCATTTATATCTTAGCATAGTAAGGGTACAGTAAGAAAGGCCACTGTGCTGAAGAAGAATCCACTACCAGATGACAGAAAGAAAGGTGAGCAATATCAGCCTGGAGCAAGACAGACAGATAACAAGCCTTTGGTCCTGCATTATGTTGGAACAATGGCAACCTGAGCCTCTGGAGAGCCTCAGTAGCCCAAGTGGACATGGCTGGATTTTTTTTTTTAATTGTTTTTCTTCTACCGCTTACTTCTCTAATTACCCAGAATTCCAAATGACTCTGAAGTATAGAGAAATTAAGTCAAGAGAACACAATAAATTGAAGGAGTGCTGAAGAGGGCTAGAAAGGCTTCTTAAGAAACATGACACTGGGAACACTGTGAAAATTCTGGGAAAGTTAATTTCCTTTTTATTACAAGAAATTAATGAGATTCAGACCTCAGACTCCTAATTATTTCAAAATAAAATCCAAGACATACAATGGTGTCCATAAATTTCTGTTCATTTGTAAGTCGCTGTGTGTCTATCTGATCAACATAACATTTGTGTTTCTCTACCCTCCTACTGGACTCTTTTTTAAATCTTGTATTAAAGCCTACTTCACACTGGCTTGCTAATGAAAAACAAATTCAGCACCATAAAGGATCATCATCAGTGGCCTGTGGACAGAACCATCTAGGAACTTGCTGGACATAGACTCTCAACCCCTCCTCAGGTTACAAAATCAGAATGCCTTTTAATAGGGTTTGTTGTTATTTAAATGATCATTATCATTTGCAAAGTACTGATTTGTGAGTTCCAAAAATTATCTGGTAGCATTCATAACCCATGATCCTATGGCTCCCCCTCCTAACCCAGTAAATCTACCGAATTAAATTTAAATAAAGACAATAACCATGTAGTAAGTACTGTACTAGCACAATCCACCAAAGGTATCAAGGCAACTCTAAGAAGTTATCATGAATGTGTTTCGAGGCAAATCGTATCTACTATTTAGTAAATTTGTTTTGTTAGTGTACTCCCAAAAATTTGTAAATAACATTACAGGGCTGTATTTATCCTCCTGATGGTTGGGCCCTTGAGTTAGTCAATATGATTTCTTCAGTATTGTGTCTGGGTCCACTTTTTTTTTTTTTTTGATAACTGTTGGTCAACAATCTACCTTCTGGACTATCTGAGATGGATGTCACATTTTCTGACTTCTCTGGCTGAGACAGCATAGCATTCAATTCAGGTTACTACATGGTAACTATAAAGTTTGTTCTTAGTTCCCACAGGTCAAAATGACAATTTCCCACCTGATCCCTCCTATCCTTATGATGCAGTGTTGAAGTCATGTGATAACTTACAGAGGTCTCTTCCAGGAGATAAAAATTCATTTGAAGTTTATAAAACAGAATTTGGGGCCATAAAATCAATGCAGTTGGCCCTCCATATATACCTGTTCTGTATCAGTTGCTCAATAATTTGCACACCAATACACTAGGAAAAAATACTAATGTATTTTATTGCTGCATTTTATTGTTGCCTAACCAATTCTGCAAACCCAACTTTTACAAGAGTACCCTGAGTTTCTACATAGTATTTGTTTTGTTTTAGGAATTTCAGAACCCAGAGATCACATATGCAGGAAGACATGTATATTATACATGATTGCTATACCAGTTTTTAATAAGGAACTCTGGCATGATTTAGTACAGACACAAGGGATGATTGCATGTGCACTAACTAAAGTGCATTATTGAACCTTCTTTAAAAGACAGGTTACTACTTGTTAAGGCCCTTAACCATGAAATCATAGCAAAAGCTGGGCAACGTGACTTGAGTTAAATCCCACATAAAGGAGTAAGGAGAGAAATGACCACAGTTAATGTAATCTGAGAGACAAAATACAGGTTTAGTCATCTGTACTCCAAAAATCCAAATATACAAAACTCCAACATCAGGAATTTTAGGATCACCTACCTTATGCCACATTGCAAAATTTCAAACTTGATGACATGGGTCTAGTGAAAGACAAGCCACACTAAAAAATGATGTATAAATTACCCTCAGACACCAGATAGTCTGTGAACTTAAATGAACCTTGGTTAAACTGAAATTCCTTTATTTATGTATCCATAAGTCAAAGTCCAAAATCTGAGCAATTACTAAATCAAAATGCTTCCAAGTATATCTCCTAAGGGATATGCAACCTTCCTGCAAGATTCCATATCAGCCCCATAAATACAGTCTGACTATTTCTATCTCAGAGTTCTAGCTCCCTGTAGTGGGAGCAAGGCAGACAGCAGCAGTGAGCTGAGCTGAGAAGTCTTAGTGTACATAGCACCACAGACATACCCACTTCTGAAAGAGAATTTCCAAAGCAAAACAGAGTTAGCAGTGTAGCAGTGCTGTGCAGATAGAACCACCCAAACTGAATACATTAACATCCGCCTAATCTGGAAAATTATCTACGTGTAGTATGTGTGCACAAAATAAGGCCATACGATGCAATGTGGCACAAACAATTAAAAGTTCCTTTCAAAGTGGAAATGCAAAATAGAACGAATATCTATTTTCTATAAATGAATCTAACCATCTGCCTTGCAAAAGCAGCAGCAGCAGGAGTACCCAAAACAGCAGAAACAGCAGCCTCTCGTGTTAACAATCTATTCTCAAATCTCATGCTCCACATTTCCCTGGCAAACAAGGCTAAAAATACAAGACATTCAACAAATAGTCTTTTGGGATCTGCCATTCCATGGATGGTGTATTCAATCAGAGTAATATTTTCTGTTGACACTCAAGACTAGAGAAAAATAAAAAAAGCAAGCTATCATATTAGAAAGTGGTATTCAGCATTTTAGCGTGACTCCAATCCCAAAGTATACTAAATACTGTAAGAGTGCTGTTTTCATACAACATAAATCTCTTAGATTTATCTGAATATATTCACAGATATATTTAAGCTACTTCAAATTCCTCTATAATTTTTGGTAGTTATGAAGATATCATTTTAGCACTTTTGTCAACAAAATGCAAAGGACCACTGATTTTCAGCATGGCTTAGCTACACTGTATATTGTAAGCTCTTAAGTAAGACTGACCGGGTTTAAAATCTTGTACATCCTAACTCCCCCATGGTCTGGGGCATTTATTTGACCCTAATGCTCCTCTCTTCCTTGCTACAAATAATAGCACTTACCACAATGAATCATTTTAATGAATAAATGAACTGATGTGGGTAACATTCAGAATAATTAATGGTACATACTGAATATTACCAAAATTAGTCCATATCCAATGTGCAAAAATGCCTTCTTTCAAAGAATACAGAGTAAAAATTATATTCTCAGGCCAACAGTGTAGAAAATGAAAGATAAAGGGCAGAGATGGCTTACTGAGTATGGATCTCCAATCTGCACTTAAAAGTGGGGTTCCAAAAGTAGGACATGTGGTTACCCCAGCACTGGGAAGACAGAGACAGGACATCACTGGTTCCAGGTGGCTAGCCATCCTGACCAATTTAATTAACTCCAGGTTCAGTGATAAACTGCATGACAAAACATATGACAAGAGGGTCAGCAAGATGGCTCAGTTGGTAAAGGTACTTGCCACCAAGCCTGTTGATCTGAGTTCAATCCCTGGGTCTCACAGGGTGGAAAGGAGAGAACACATCTGCAAGTTTTCCTCTGACCCCCATATAGGCACCATGGTACACATATGAGCCCCTCTAAGAGAGAGACAGAGAATGAATAAATAAATGTAATTACAAAAACTGAAAACAATAAGGCAGGGGGTGATTAAAGGAAGACACCATGTCAACCCCTGATCTCTACGTGTAAGAACACTCACACACACACACACACACACACACACACACACACACACACACACACAGGGATGAATAAGCATGTGGCTTTTACATGGCCTATGTAACTTAGGGTGAGTGAGTTTCCATCAGTTTTCTGCTTTGTAGTTAGATTATGACAGCATCAGAATAGGCAGAATAGAAATAACAGGGATATTGTCACTTAGGAGGCATTGCCTAGGGTAAAGATGATCAGGATTGAGGGCAAAGAGGGCTCTCTGAGAGAGCATGCATGTGAATCTTTTTGTGACCAGGGCACCCACACCACTCTACTACTTCCTTAAGGCAGCAATGTTTGGAGTCAATTCTTATACATGTACTCTAAAGTTTAAGAACAAAACAAGCTAGGCAGTAGAAAAGGATATCAAATAGCTGCTATCTCCTACAAAACCAATTCCTTCATAAGACTCCATGTTGGTAATATCTTAAGATGGGTATTATATCCTGGGAAAGAAAAAACAAACAAGCAAACAAACAAATAAAACACAAGTTTGCAAGTCATCTATTAAAAAAGAGCAAAGGGAAGATTTCATTCACCAGAAAGGTTGAGCAAGATCTACCTGACTGATCCTGTCAGTTCCAAGAGTGCCTAGGGAGAACCCTTGTAATTGGTTGGGCTTCCTGGACTTCAGAGCACAACAATCTCAAGAAGGAGACTCATCCATGAAGCACTCACAGAGTGAAGAAGTACATAAAGAGTTCAGTTGCTTTCACAGCCTTCATCAGACAAGTCAAAGTGAAAAATCTCCTCCTTAGAATTGAGATACTTAAAAGATCTCTTGATAGTTCTTTGTTGGGTAGGAAGAGAAGGTGCCACCTGGCTGCTCAAGCCAAGAACACAGAGTTTGAATGAGAAAAGGCCTGACAGAAGTTGGGAGGGTAGAGGGCAATTTACCTTCAGTTTTATGAGATTACATTGTTTTTAAACACAGGAACACAAGGAGATAAACAAAAGGCTCTCAAATAAAATTAAGTGCCAACAGCTATAAGAAATTAAGAGAAATAGATATCAGCATGTGTAAGATATGATCCTTCATGTCTCTAATGTAAATGTATATATTCTTTGCTATAAGTGTCTCTCTAGTTATCAGAAGCAAATGTCATTATTTAGCCTGCTTAATGACACAATCTCTTCTGCACATGATCTAGTGGAAATCACAACTCCATCAGTAGCACTCTCTTCTAAGAATAAAATGAATCAGTATAACATGGTGTGGATTCAATTAGCACTTGGAAGGTCACAAGTAACTTTTAAACATCCTTTGTCTAAGTTGTAAAGTGTCAAAACCTACAATAATTATGGTATCAGGATGCTATCCTCAGACTTTACCAGCAGGAATGAAACTTTCTCTCTGAAGGCATCAGCTTTGATTAGAAAGGCAGAAAACCGAATGGCATTCTGTATCAGAGCTACTTCCTATGTGTAATGGCTTGTCCCAAGTGGATTCCTTACTGATAATACTTGAAATCAATCATCCAAAATTATCCTCGGATTTTCCAGGGTTTTTTTGGGGGGAGGGGTTGTTTTTTAATGTATTAGGTATAGAAGCAAAGAGAAGTTAGAGGAAAAAGAGATGCTACCACCATTATGGAAATGAATATATAGTAAATACTGTAAAAACAATAATACAGAATCTCATACACCCTATACCACCAAAGCAAGTAGTATAATTCTATATCGGTCACCAAATTATAACATCTTGGATCAAACCCACAAGAGAAATCGTTGCTGAGCTACAGTTATGTGACAATGGAACAGTACTTGCTCAGCATGCACCAGGCACTGGGTCCAATCCCCCAGCACCACAAAAGGAAAAAGTCATCAGAATTTTAAACTATTAACTTGCAAATACAGAAGTCACCTATAGAACCAATCAACCATACACAGCATAGTGAAACTGCCACAGCATCCCTGGTTTGAATGCATCATACCTTGCTAAAATGATAGAACTCAATATAGAAAACACCTCTGATTTGAAAACTTCCATTGTGCCCACCCATCCAAAGCCAGGTGCAAAAGAATACATGGATTCTGTAGCCTGTTTAATGCTCATTTCATGAAGTAGCTCTTAAAGCTGCTAAAGGTGAATGGAAATATGACAAGAGAGGCGCTACTCAGATTTACTGCTCCATGTGTCTTAGGCTTCGCTATGATCTGTGCAAAACATTTGTTGTAAATAAGCCTGCAGAGTGTTCAGTGTGTTTTCCAGGAGACCTTTATAGAACAGCTTGCAGACAAGAGGTGCTAGCCTTGGTTTCACAGCCAGAAAAACTCCATCCAAGAGGCTGTTGGCGTGTTCCCACCTCTTGTTTTGAGCTGGCTTAAAGACAACTCCACAAACCAAATTCCAAGGGTCAGTACCTGGAGTCAGTCACCATGAGCTATCCCACACTGTGAACAGTAAGTAGAAACTCAGACATTTCGATCCCTGTAAAGGAAAGGGGAGCATCCACTCACCGACTCCCACCCCTCTGAATAGTATAAAAAACATTCAGGCAGTCTCCAGTTCTCTGTAGTAAATTAAATGGCTGAAGCCCGTGCTTCTTCCAGCAAGAGAAAGAAACATGCCTCACTGTAACATTATGTGGGAATCACTGAAGCTCATTTTTTAAGCCTTTCCTGATTTTTTTTTTTTTAAATAAACCTGCTTCGTTTAAAACAACAACAACAACAAAAAGTTCAGGAAATGAAATGCAAATAGACACAGAATAGGCGCATAAAACTGAAAACCTCCATCCACCCTTTAAATTCTTCTTTCCAGGCAGTATAACTGCTCCTAACACTGCTAGCTTCTACAAAAATGAGATTATAGCAGTACTTGGGATCATTATCAATCCTTCCAAAGGCCCCAAGGCTACCAGGAATATGTTCAGGAGACAGGGAAGAAGGTGAGGTGGTTGGCTCGCTTTTTACCTCTTGCTAGACAAGCATTAGGTAAAACGTTTAATGCAATTACATATTCTAAGCCCGCTGGATGGCATGCAGCAAAGAAGAAAGGTAAAGAAGGGCAGGGAGTGAGAGGCTTCTGGATTATTTCAAAGGTAGCCACAGCACTGGGGCTGTCTGAAGCTGCCTGTGATCCGCTTCAAAACAGGTCCGTGGGGGTGTATCTTTAAGTTGATGCTCCGCTGGAGTGCAGCGGCTCCAGGAAAAAAAAAAAATAAAAAGCGGGGTGCGGGGGTCCTGAGTTTATGAGAAGCCTATATCTCCCTGCTGCTCTGGGAGGCCCGCGCTTCCTAGCTGGAGTAAGCACCGAGTAAGGGAGAGGAAGTGCCAGGAGTGGAGCCTCTGGCCAAGGGCTGGCTGGGCACTGCAGGCGTTGTTAAACCCTGGGGTTACACACAGCTCCCCAGAGCTCCCGCATCCACGCGGCCTCTGTAAAGCAAAGCTAGTGCTGGCTCAGAGCCAGAGCTAGGGTCATTGCTCTAGGGGTACCAGGCTTGGCGCAGAGCTAAGTGACCAGCTCAGCTGCTTCCCCTGAAAGTGGGGGGTGGGGTGGGAAGCGCAATCTGTTGGAGCCCAGTCGCCTGCCTCTTTCCCTGTGCACTCCCTAAGATCATCGTGGGAGCCCACCCAGGAACGAGCTCGCCCAAGAAGGAAAAGTGTTGAGGGACCGAGACCAGCGAGGAAACGATGAAGACCAGCTGTCCGGCCTGCAGCACATAGGGAGGGTTCGAAAGACTGAACAGGTACTGGCTGAGACTCTGAGACTCCAGGGTAGAGGCCCGGGTCACAGCAACCTGTAGGATTGAGGCAGATAGCAAACTTGGATAGAAGGGCAGGGGTCCCCTGGAGCTCCTGCACCCGCTTCCCACCGAATCGCGCTTCACACGCGGAGAAGCAAGCACAACTTGGCAAGCCCACGCCGAAGGTGCGGGTCCCGCTCCTCCTCCATCCGCTCCTCTGCGCACCGCCGTCCACCCAGCGCTTACCTCGGGCAGCCGCGGCCCCCGCCGCCCAGAAACAGAGTCCTAGCCACGGGAGCCATCGGCGCGCTCCGCAGCCGCCGCCCGCAGCCGCTGTCCCCATGCTCCGTGCACCGGTCCGGATTCGCTCCTCTTGCACACCCTGGGAGTCCGCGAGGCACGACGGCAGGGGACCACCACCAGTAGGCTCCCCCGGGGGGGGGGGGTCTGTGGTGAGTCTCTCTCCTCCACGGTGCTCCCCTATGGAGCTGGGACATGGGATGGGCCGCGGGACAGGGCGCGCGTCCCCATTGCCTCCTGCGGCGCCGCCCGCCGTCCCCGCTGTGAGGACCGCAGCCCCAGCTCCTCACAGGGTCCGGGACTACCAAGTGGAGCCAGGAGGCCGCATCGCTAATGAGGCCCCGGACCGCCCCTCGTGGCGGCGACCAATCAGCCGCGCCTGGGCGGGGAGGAGGGCGGGGCCGAGAGCCAGCGACGCAGGTGAGCCCGCTGCCGCCGCACGTGCGGACGCAGCCTCGGCCACCCCCCCACCCCTACCCCTACCCCCATCCCTACTCCCACCCCCACCCCCGCTGCAGTGGGCTCAGCGCGTGCGGGAAAGCCGCGCGCCCGCCCGAGCCCAGCGGCCTGGCGAGGACGCGCGTCCGCAAGCGAGCTGTGTGGATGGAGCAGCCTCTTGGAGGCGAGCGCCCAGCGGCGGGATGGAGGTGTCTTGCTGACTACCAACTCTTCAGTGTGACAGAAGCTTCCAGAAAACCAAGGTTTCACTCAACTTTGAGTCCTGACTGACCAGTTTCCACTTTTTTACCAGCAGACAGATGAAACAAGCTAAAATAACACCATGAACCGTTACTGCGGCTGTGCTAATTGTGGACAAAAATGAACATTAAAAAAGTGAGTGGGTGGGGGAACTGAAGGTGCTTGTGGATGTTTGGGATCACATTTTGCTTTGCTTTAAGAAAACAAAAATTCCTCATATTCCTTTTTTTTTTTTTTTTTTTTTTTTTCTGTTATAGGTGTTTCAGAATCAGAATCTCCGAAGCTCTCAATAGTTGCCTCATCGCTGGTCACTTTTATTTTTGTGAATTTCAATCCAGGTCCTGGAAATTGCCTTTCTAGTAAATAAAGGGAAAGTAAAAATAAGAGATGCTCAAAGTCTTCAGAGAAGAAAAGAAGAAAAAATTGTTTCCTCTTTATTAGATGGTTAGATCTTTCTTTAACTTATCTTGGAGGGGTCTCAAGTCTCTTTTCATCCTCTGCTTTAAAAGGCTACTGTTTCCAGCAAACCCTTTCCCCAAGACAGTTGGCTTTCCATCCAGAGTTCCACAATGAGACCATGGCTGTTTTTCTGAAGTAGTCAAAATGCCCCCAGGACTCAGCTGGTCAGAAACCTGGGGCCTCACTTCCAGGATAGTCTGCATAGTGAAGGAATGCTCTCAGAATTGCCAACTATCCCTCAATGATTATCAAGTTCAGTATTGATGGATGCACAAAACAAACATATCTTGCCAAAGTGCTGCTTGCTCCCAAACACCTATCTATCCAGAATAAACAGTTTTAGGTGAGGGGATTATTGTGGATGAGGTAATTGCACTAATTTCCTTTGTGCTAAAGACAAAGTGGATGATAGACAGAAAGATTGATTAGCTGTGGGACACATAGACCATCCGCCTCTGAGGAGAGGAGGCTTGTGAATGTCAGTGAAAGGAGCTGAATTTTCCTACAGAGCACTTGCAGCTCAATAACAAGTTTGGGTCCTGGGCAAGAAAACCAAGCTCTGGGGAATGGATACTTCAAAGCAAAGACTGATGTGGGGCTGGCAGGGGACTCGCCTGGAAATCTCTTTAGAATCTTGGTAAATGAGGGGTTTGTCCTTTTCTTCTGAGAAGGTGAATTGAAAATTAATCTACCAAATATGTTTCACCTGCCTCCCCAGAATCTACTCATTTATCGCTTGCCTTTCTATATTCCTCAAAACTATGTGGCAGTCCTGTTACAAATGAGGATTTGTAAATTTTTTTGAGAAAAATAGTTATATTTCCAAGATTCTCTGACCATAGTTAATTCTTAACTATTGTCCTCAACAGGAAACAATGCAAAATCCATTTATTTTGGGAAAGAATCTCAGCAGCTAATTTCATATTGATCTAGCAAAAAAAGTAATGGTGAATGAAAGAGGAGGAAAGCAAATTACCTTTGAACAGTCTAGTCCCAGGTCTCCATCTGAAGGAACAGACTGTGAAGTTGACTTAGAAGTAAGTGGCTCAAGGCCAGTTTAAGTAGGTGGTTGTTGAACCTCAACAATAAGAAGAACAGTGTACATTTTGTGTAATTCTAAACTCACAGTGCAAGCCACAGTCCTGTCTGGTCAGTGAGGTTTATTTAGTTACTGTCTGAACAGAGTTACTACCTGAAGTATCCCTTCAGTATTACCTGAAGTTTTCCATACCCTATATTCCACACTACATATTAATTATGTTCCTGTATTAATCTAACTTCAGATATTTTAAAACAGCACAACTGTCCATTTGCATAAATAACAATATCTATTGGACAAAACAGTTGAGAAGTTGCCACTCACGATTAGTTCCTCTGTTCAAGATGCAGCAGCATAGAATGTAAGAACCTGGGCTGATGAGATATGTCATTGCAGCATAAGCTTGTCCACTTGAGCTTCACCCAGGGATCCAATAGGAGAGCACCTGTTCTCAAAAAGTGTTCTCTGACCACTGCAAGCATGAGTTAAACACCCTTGCTTGCAGATGCATGTGGGCACACATACGCACTGTGCACATACACGCAGGCACAAACATGTGCACATAGGTACACACACACACACACACACACACACACACACACACACACACACACCATAAAGAAAAAGAAGAGGGGAAGAAGAAAAGAGGGCAATGACTACTACCCTGATACAAAGGGACTCAAACCCTCACTGCCAAGAGCTGGCTGGCTGGTTGGCTGGCTTAGGGTGGTCAAAGCAGCCCCTCCTGTTTCCTCAACTGCAAACTGATGGTTTGCAACCAATTCAGTTTTACAAACAGAACCATTTAAAAATCATCATTTTTTAACTCTGGCCTATGATGATTTTGAATGCAAGTTACTCAACTGCATTGGAAATTAAGCTGTGTCTTCTTGAACTGAAATAATTATTTAACAAATGTATTGTGTTCCAGAGAGATTATTTTGGATTATAGCTAAGCTATATTATTAACTATAGCTCAGTATGTCTTAGTAGGATCAGGCTGCTGTAACAAAATATGGAAGAGTGATTAGCTTCTAAATAACAGAAACTTATTTCTCACAGCTACGGATGCTAGACAACTCAAGATTAAAGTCCCGGTGGATTCAGTATGTACTGAGGACCCATTTCCTGATGATGTCCTGTGACCTGTCACCATCTCTAAGTGGAAAGGTGAAGGTAAGCCTTCTTGTATCAAGAGTGAAGTGGGTGAAAGGCAAAAATTCAGACCAAAGTTAATATTAATTTAAGGAAGAGAGTTGGTAAAATGTTTTATTTTTGCTCTTTAAATTGATAATGCTAATTTTCTAATAATTCATTCGCAAAGGAAACAGTTATTAAATTTTGACTCCTATCACACTTGTATCATCTCTACTTCCAAAAAGTAAAAAGAAAAGATAAATGATGTGGCCCACACTAGGAGAAGAGGTAGCTCTTCAGTCTGGAGAGATATGCCCTCTACATATATGTTTTTTCATAGGCATTGCATTATACTTCCTTAATGTCTTATTTTGTTTCTTTGTTAGTATGAAAAAAAAAAAAACACTGTGCAAATGTGACTTGAGGGAGGAAAAACTTTGTTTGCCTTATAGGTTATTTATACTCCTTCACCTAGAAAAACCAAACCAGGATCAGCAGGAAATAGGAGGTAGGAAAGGATGCAGTCACGAAGGAGGCTGCTTGCTGGCTTGCTCCTCATGGCTTGCTCAGCCTTCTTTACCATACAACTCAGGATCACCTGACCAGAGGTGGCACTGTCCACAGAGTCCTGGGACCTCCCATGTCAACCACAAATGAATAAACTGCCTCTCAGATTTGCCCAAAAGCCAATCGTTGGAGGCAGTGCTTCAACTGATACTCATATCTCTCTGGTGAAGTTTGCATCAAGTTGATGAACCTTTCTCAGCACTGTTAGGAAGAGTTCTCTGTGTGTTTTTGGAAAATGGTACTTAACCGACCTGCTTGGTGTAAGTAGCAGAGAACTATAATAAAAGTGAATAAAGTAGAAATTGCCTAAGTGAGGGAAATCTTCTATCTGATACAGAAGGGCTATGGGATGTTTACAGTTCATGGAAAGGCTTGCCAAAGATGTGGCCTTTCTTCTTGGAATCCCAAGAAATCATTATATTTGTGGAGGTGACATTGTTCTTTATGGCAATGGGGTAAGGATTGTATTTTTAATGTGGATTATTGAAAAATAACATTATCACTCAAAAAAGAAAAAAATTACTTTTGCCATGAAATAATTCAAAATGAAGGGGCAGTAATTTTTGTTGTTTGTTTGTTTCTTTGCTGCCTGAAACTGTGAATTAGACTCTTTTGGGACCGGTATGTGACTCATTTAAAACATAAACAAAGGCAAGATGCTGATGCCAATGAGATGAAGACCTTCAGATCTAGATGAAGAGAAAAAAGAGGCTGAAGACCAGTGAAGGGTTTTCTGGAAAAAGAGCTGAAAATACCACACAATGTGTGTCTGTGCCAGAATTTACCAAACGTATGGACTGAGTGAGTAATCTGATTGTAATTGCTGTTAGAATTAATCTTTCTGGGGCTTAAAATAAGTTTCTTCTCTTGAGCATGGGTCAAGGACCAGTATCTCCCTACCTTTATGATACAATGATACCGCTTCTTCATTCCCCGTGAACTTGACCGCTGTTTCTGAAGACCCAACTAATGTCTATTTCTAGCTCTGCAACTGCTGGATGTTTGTGATTTAAAAAAAAAAACATTGTCTCTATTAATCATACAATTATGCTGATGCTTGTGAGAAGACTAAAAATGAACTGGATGAAAGGGCAACAGCTGGCAACTTCAATTGGTGAACTTGGCAATACAATTAAATGAGATATTTTACACATTTCCCCCGGGAATGCTTCATGCCAGTCATTCCCTAGGACAGTCTTGTTCAGTCAGAGCAGCACAATTCTGAAATGCATGCAAGTTACCGTGAGCATGCTGCCGTTTATTCAGCACTGTGTGCTCACAGCCAGGCACCTGATTCATGAACATGCTGGCAAGCAGAGGAGCGAAGGGATTGTTAAAAGCTGTGGGTTGTTCACATGGGGTGTTCTGTCTGTGTACAATAATCCAGGTTAACAGCCTTCCCTGTAAAAGGCAATATAATGCCGTTTGTTAAGTAAACCCTCTCTCAGACAAAATTAGAGAAGTCTGTTTTAAAGACTGGGCTATGAAGCAGCAATAAAGTGTGAAACCCCAATACATTTGTTTAAAAAGGGCAGCATGGCACCAAGACTCCAGCTAAACAGGATTTTCCTGACTCTGCAAGTGTGCCTTCTTACTTGCACCCTGGGAATCCTCCTTGAGCACCAGCTTCCCAGAGCTCCAGCTCCAGCCATTGACACAGACGAATGAAAAGAACTTAAAAATAATCACAAGAACACAATTCTTTGGCAGTAAAATTAATGTGTTAGTGCTTTTAAAATAATAAACTTGGATGAGAAAAGACAGTATGTGGCAGCTCGTAGAAGATGCAGCCTCTGATGCCAGAGGAACAGGCAACCTTTGAATGATATGACTTTAGCCTTTGGTATCAGAAAGACAACAATTTCCACATCTAATCACTTGGTGGCCTTTGTGGCAGCTCAGAAGGAACAGCCTAGTATTGTTCTTTACTGGAAGGAAAATAAGCAGGATTCTTACTGTTAAATGGAAGCTGGCAAAGCTGCTTGATATATATGTTTATGTTAAGTTCTTACTCCTTAGTGCTGTCTCTGTTCCTTCTTTGTTGTATCATGGATTCATTCATTCATTCATTCATTCATTCATCCACTCTTAGTCTGCTCTGCTAACACTGTGCCTCCTGGTGGATAGTCAGGACAAGGGAGTATAACTAATAAAACTTACCAATTATTATCATCTTTATTAATTCAAAGATAAGTACACAGAACATGAAATGCTAAATATTACATGCCTTCATGAATCCTCTACTAGCCACACAGTTATCTCCAGCTTTAAGAATAAATGTCTAGGGAGGAGATTGCCCTGTAGATTCTGATCTGAAACACAAACATATGCTAAAATGTGTCCAATGTCACATTCCAAAGATCTAGGGATCATTACTTGAAGCCAACCAATCAAAGCAAGCTGTTGGAGTAAAGGTAAGGTCAGGTGTCCATTTTCCAGTATATGAACATGGAGAGGCCCAGTGACTATGTCTTTGCAGTGAAGCTGCCAATTTTACTCTACCCAAAGAGCTGAAAAATAATGTGTACCATAGTGTTTGAATATCAAATTTGATGAAAGAGTAGAATGTGTGGCTTTGTGATGGGAGCTGTCATTCTGTATATGTTTCTCATACTGATTAATAAATAAAGCACTGTTGGCCAATAGGAAAAGAAGATAGGAGGGACTAGGAGAGAATGAGGAAAGAGGAAATAGTAAGGAGGAGTCAAGATGGAGAGTCTGGAGAATGCAGGACACCAGCAGCTGTCCGGTAAGAGCAGGTGGAAATATTAGATTAACAGAAATAGGTTAATACTTAAGACAGAGCTAGCTGATAAGAAACTAGTACCTGGCCAACAGCATTATATGAAATACAGAGTCTCTGTGTGTAAATTGGGGCTGGTGCGGTGGTGGGACCAGACCAGTGGCAGGAGGAAAAACATATTCCTTACAGCTTTGTTTAAGACAGAAAGGAAAAAAAGGAGAGAGGAAGAGAATTATAAATAAGTAAATAAATAAATAAATTGGAACTTTAGAGAATAAATTACAGCAAATACTGTGAGTGGATCCATACATATTTGGTAATCATCCTGTACCACCATCAGAATGTAATACACCTTACTCATTACATGCACTTGTAGAAAGGCCATCTGGAACATGCCAGAGAAGAACTGAATAGGTTTTTGGAATATAAAGTAAAAGTCACAAGTCATATACATCCCTTTAATTTATAAGCCTTTTCATGTACATCCTTTTTCATTTATAAAGGTTTCCATATGCATCCCTTCCCATCTATAACACTTTCCATCTACAGTCCTTTCCATTTGGGTATGTTTTTGTTTTCCCTTTTTTCTTCTCTTCAATTAATTTATATTCTTAATTAAGGTATTACTGGATACTCCCCAAGATTCTGAAAAGAATGACATCATTCATAGACACTTTAAACTGGCACTTAATGACATTACTTGATTAATAATTGAAGATTTACAAATAGAAGATGCTAGTTTAACAAAAGGAATCTGTTTTTCCAGTTTTTAAATAAAGCTTTTACTTTTCTGGCCTCTAGCTGTTACCTGTTCCTCTTTCTCCATAGGTATAGTGGGGGGGAAAATGTAATTTTCTGTGTTTTAAGACTCAGGCCATCAACTTAAAAATCATTCATTAGTAAATGGCTGGCATGCATTTTGAAAGAAAAAAGATCTACTATACATGTTAAGTATCATTCTACTGAAAATAAAAATTAAGAGACTTTCATTTATAAATTAATTCAGTCACGTATTCTTCTCATCTTGCAAGCTATAAGGATTACTTAATTCCAATTCAAGAGACAGGTAGTTTGGCACCATAGTAGAAGTGACAGGAATCACTACAAAGGTGTGGTAATTGTTGTCTAGAGAGATAATTCCCATAGAAAACAATGCTATTGCTTTGATTTCCATGTATCCTGTGCTGAGGAGAGAGAACCCTTACCTTATACCTGCACATACACATCCACTTGGTAGATGTATCATTTATTTTATATAGATAAAAAAGTCATAGATGTAGACACAGATGTATGTTTATGTAACTGGTATGTGTGTTTGTGTCTATAAACCAAGAGAACTGAGATATTTTAATGTATTTTTTAAAACTCTGGGTATAAGGATCTGACCTCTGACCAACATGATGCATTACCTCTGCTCCTTACCAAATGGAGCAGCATTCTACTGTTAACATGGAGGAATGATAGACAACACATAGAAAAAGAATGTTTAACATTTGTTGTCTGACTTTAAACCAAGATGAGTAACTCTGTGCATCATCAATAAAACAACTTTTGAGTAGTGGACTCTATATGCTTTCTGGACTCTGGCAAGGAGAAGGCGAGAATCCAAATCATGCAATGCCACAGGTAATGACTGGCCCTTTACGAGACTGCAAAGCAAAGCCAATTCTCTGACTCTAGACAGAGACTGGGGTAGAATGATCCAAGTTAAGACTGAGTCCTGCTAGTTAGAGAAGCACAAAACATAAGGTTACCACTTCATCAATGAAAGGTGAAACTAGTTACACACTGTTTCAAGAACTGATTATCACTTCCTGCAACAATATAACAACATGGGAGTCCTTAAAGACCCATATTAAGCCTAGTTTTATACTTAGGGCCCTAGTATTAGCTGAAGATAACTCCTGATCTTCTCAAAGGAGAAAGCTAGTCACGAAAGGATGGAGATAATAGAGGTGGGGGTATAGAAACAGAGTTCCAGACCTCAAAATAACCATATAAATCAATATCCAAGGACACTCCAATATGACTTAAAAATAGATCAAATAAAGTCAGCATCTGAATGCTAATTCACATCATAGAAGAAAATAGAACTTAGGCGATTTACTTGGAATGCTCTAAACGTGAGGAACTACATTCATTAAAGAATGGACAATGAAGCTAAATAAACTGAAACAAAACAAATATTAACATTAGAAAAACGTAGACATCTTTAGAATTAATAATATGGTCATTGAAACAAACAGCACAAGGCTCAAAACTGACAGATGTGAAGATAGTAACAAGTAGCAGTCAAAATGTTAGAATACAGGAAATGCAAGTACAATTTCAAATGTAAGAAGCTTGAAGAATAGATTATTAGGATACTTTGAGACACATCCAAAGTGCTAAAGAGAAAGAAATTTTAGAGTGTAAAATTGGGGAAATGTCTAATATCAAAGGTGAGACGTTTGTACTACTAAAACTGTGCTCAAATACTAGATATATCATATAGCAAAGAATCACATATTGGCACATCATAGTAATATGACAATATAAAGGATTTTTACAAAATGCATGTTACCTCAAAAATAAGAGATGCCTACACATTCTTTTCATTGTCCTTACAATCAAAAATAGATATCTAAAGACCAGGGAGTGATGTCATCAAATTACGCTTATGAGACAACTACCAATATAAAATTTACCCACCTAAACCTAAAGTAAAATATTTTAATAACTTCTTTATTGACTCTTTGAGAGTTTCATATTATGGACTCCAAGTCTGTTCATCTCCAAGTCTCCCCTATCCTTCACTCATCCCTGCCATACCCCCTCCCCAACATAAGGAAACAAATAAAAGTAAGCAAGCAATCAAACAAAAGCAAACAACAACAAAAGCAACAACAACAACAAAAAAACAGAACAAGAGGAAAATCTCTTTGCTTCTCTTTCTCCTGATTCTCCAACACCTTTTCTTTCATTCTGGTAGCAAAGAAGGCTTCAGTATGCCATATAGTATACCTCTTTGTACCATCAGACTTACTGGCAAATGTCTAGTGCAATGAGTTACTGGTCTGGTTTAAGGCCTTGGTTTCTGGTATACCATCATCACTGGATTCTCACTGTGACTTCTCTGGGATATCCTGTGGCTGCCACAAGTCTTGGAGATCTTGAGAGTATTGTTCCACAGTACAGTTCCCTTTACCAGCTCCATCAGGCCCTAGGTCATATAGATGTTAAGGTGGGTCAACTCAAGGCTTAGATAGAAGCCAGGCTTGTCAGTCCAAGTGTCAAAGTATTTTTCACCCATAAAAGGTTACAAATCTTTACCAAATGTAAATAAAAATATTGCTAATACAATTATGGAAAATTGTATTAATAGTAAACTAGAAGAATTGAAACTGCCGTGTCTAGATTCAGTGATTAAAAATATAATCATTAAAATTGTGAATTCATTTAATAGCAAGGGTTACCATAGACAAAGTTATATGAATAATAATTCCTAAGAAATAGGAGTTCCAGTTTCCAGTGAGATCCAACTATCCTGCAAAAACTTCCCAAATTCCAGCTCAGCCCTTGTCCTCTTCCACCAGCTATTGGCCAGAGGTGAGTCTGGGCCCAATTGGGGCTACCTGTCCCCTACATCCTCTTCCCCCCCTCCCCTGCCCAAACTCCCTGGGTTGGCCCCTGATCCTGATGCTCCTGTCTCCTGTCCCCATCGAGAGCACCCTTGGACCTCTTATACACCATCCACCCATCCCCACCGCGAGCCTACCCTCCTACCCTGTGCGCTACCCTACCCACGGTCCTGCCGCTCTGGTTGAGCACTGGGACAGAGGGTGGAACCAACAGTCCACCCTACTACGGAGACTTCTCGGCAACTATGAACAAAGGAGACCTGACTATCCACACAGGACCACCCGTAATTTCCACCTAATTGGTCTCTGACCCCACCTTCAGACCTCTGCTGGAGTCCCAGGCCCCTCCCAGAGATCTGCCTATCTCTGCAGGACCACTGTGAATACCTGCTGGCATCTTCTACTGGATCCTCATCCTTGACCCCATCCCTGGGTCCCTGTCTGCAGAGAAACCTCCTAGAGAGCTTGGAACACACAGACCTACAGAAATTGAATCTCAGACCCACATAAGCCCATTGGGGAAGTATCATAGAGAGAAGGGGAGACCCCACCAACATCTACTGGAAGAAGCTATGGGAAGAAAACACCTAACAACAGAAAGACAAGCATGACGCCACCAGAATCTAGGGAATCTACACCAAATGGAATGGAACACAACAACAAAGCAGAGGAAGCAGAAGGGTACGACTTAAAAATTACCATCATAAAAATGATAGAGGCCCTCAAAGAAGATGTGAGAAAATCCCTTAAAGAAATGGAGGAAAAAACAAACAAAAAAGTGGAAGAAATGAACAAATTCCCTAAGTAAAGTACAGAAAGCCAAGACAAAAAAAATTAAGCAGGTGAAGAAAACAAGACTTGAAAACTGAAATAGAGAAAATAAAGGCAACACAAACTGAAGGAATGCTGGAAATAGAAAAGCTGGGCAAAAAATCGGTAACTACAGACACAAGCATAACCAATAGAATTCAACAGATGGAAGAGAGAATCTCAGGCATAGAAGATAAACTAGAAGAAATAGATTCATCGAGCAAAGAAAATCATAAATCCAACAAATTCTTAACACAAAACATCCAGGAAATGTGGGACACCATGAAAAGGCCAAACCTAAAAATAATAGGCATAGAGGAAGGTGAGGAAGCCCAGCTCAAAGGTGCTGAAAACATATTCAACAAAATCATCGAGGAAAACTTTCCAAATCTGAAGAAGGTCATGCCCATGAAAGTACAAGAATCATAGTGAACCCCAAATAGACTGGACCAAAGAAAAAAGACCCCTCGACATATAATATAAAACACCTAGCATAAAGAATAAAGAAAGAATATTAAGAGCAGCGAGGAAAAAGGACAGGTAACATATAAAGGCAGACCTATCAAAATTACACCTGACTTCTCCATGGAAACCCTCAAGCCCAGAAGGTCCTGGATAGATGTTCTAAAAGTATTAAGAGAACACGGATGCCAGCCTAGGCTACTATATCCAGCAAAACTCTCAATCACTCATTTAATGAAAAAAAAAAAACAGATTTTCCCAATACTTATCTACAAATCCAGCCCTACAGAAAGTATTGGAAGGAAAATTCCAACTTGAGTTTTGTGCATGGCGAACATAACAACAGACACAGAGGAAATCCAGACAATTTTCAGGTCATACTTTGAAAATCTGTATTCCACAAAAATTGAAAATTCAAAGGAAATGGACAAATTCTGGATAACTATCACTTACCAAAATTAAATCAAGAACAGACAAACAACTTCAAAAGACCTATAACCCGCAATGAAATAGAAGCAGTCATCGAAAGCCTTCCAAACAAAAACGTCCAGGACCAGATGGATTCAGCACATAATTCTACCAGACATTCAAGGAAGAACTAATACCACTACTCCTCAAACTGTTCCACAAGATAGAAACAGAAGGTTCATCGCCAAACTCTTTTTATGAGGCCACAATAACTTTGGTACCCAAACCTCACAAAGACACAACTAAGAAAGAAAACTGCAGACCAATATCCCTGATGAACATCGATGCAAAAATACTCAATAAAATACTGGCAAACGGAATTCAAGAATACATCAGAGAAATCATCCACCATGACCAAGTAGGCTTCATACCTGGAATGCAGGGATGGTTTAACATGCGAAAATCTATCAACGTGATCCACCATATAAACAAACAGAAAAAGAAAAACCATATGATTTATCTCCCTAGATGCGGAAAAAGCCTTCGACAAAATTCAACACCCTTTCATGAAAAAGGTCTTGGAGAGGTCAGGGTTAACAGGAACATACCTAAACATAATAAGAGCAATATACAGCAAACCAACTGCCAACATCAAACTGGAGAGAAACTTAAGCCAGTTCCTCTAAAATCAGGAACAAGACAAGGCTGCCCTCTCTCTCCATATCTCTTAAATATGGTACTAGAAGTTCTAGCTAATGCTATAAGACAACAAATGGAGATGAAGGGGATCCAAATTTGAAAGGAAGAAATCAAACTGTCTCTATCTGCAGATGATATGATAGTTTACATAAGAGACCCAATAAACTCTACTAGGGAACTCCTACAGCTGATAAACACCTTCAGCAAACTAGCAGGATACAAGATAAACTCATAAAAATCAGTAGCCCTAATTTTTTCAAACGACAAAGCCAAAAGCAACATAAAGTATCTTGGTGTAACACTTACCAAACAAGTAAAAGACCTATATAATAAGAACTTTGTGTCTCTAAAGAAAGAAATTAAAGAAGATACCAGAAAATGGAAAGATCTCCCATGCTCTTGGATAGGTAGGATAAACATAGTAAAAATGGCAATCTTACCAAAAGCAATCTACAGATTCAATGCAATCCCCATTAAAATCCCACCACAATTCTTCACCGACCTTGAAAGGATAATAATCAACTTTATATGGAAAAACAAAAGACCCAGGATAGCCAAAACAACCCTATACAATAAAAGAACTTCAGGAGGCATCACCATTCCTGACTTTAACCTCTACTACAGAGCTATAGTTCTGAAAAGAGCCTGGTATTGGCATAAAAATATACAGGTAGACCAATGGAATCGAATTGAAAATCCTGATATTAACCCACACACCTATGAACACCTGATTTTCGACAAAAAAGCTAAAATTATACAATGGGGCAAAGACAGCATCTTCAACAAATGGTGCTGGCACAATGGGATGAGGGTGTGTAGAAGACTGCAGATAGACCCATGACTATCGCCATGCATAAAACTCAAGTCCAAATGGATCAAACACCTCAACATAAATCGAGCCACATTGAAACTCTTAGAAGAGAAAGTAGGAGGTACCCTTGAACAAATTGGTATAGGAGACCGCTTCCTGAACATAACTCCAGGGGCACAGACACTGAGAGAAACAATTAATAAATGGAACCTCATCAAACTTAGAAGCTTCTGTAAGGCAAAGGACACAGTGGACAAGACCAAACAGCAGCCCACAGACTGGGAAAAGATTTTCACCAATCCTATATATGACAAAGGGCTAATGTCCAAAATATACAAAGAACTCAAGAAACTATTCACCATAACACCAAATAACCCTATTTAAAATTGGGGTACAGAACTGAAGAAAGAATTCTCAATAGAGGAAATCAACAAGCTGAAAGACACTTAAGAAAGTGCTCCACATTCTTAGCTAGCTATCAGAGAAATGCAAATCAAAACAACTTTGAGATACCATCTTAATCCTGCCACAATGTCTAAAATTAGAAACACCAATGATGACTCATGTTGGAAAGGATGTGGAGAAATGGGAACACTCCTCCACTGCTGGTAGGAATGCAAAGTCATACAGCCATTTTGGAGATCAGTATGGCGGGTCCTCAGGAAAATGGGAATTAGTTTACCACAGGACCTGGCAATCCCCCTATTAGGCATATACCCAAAGGATTCACATCCATTCAACAAAGACATCTGTTCAACTATGTTCATAGCAGCACTATTTGTAATAGCAAGAACATGGAAGCAACATAGATGCCTCTCAATTGAAGAATGGATAATGAAGATGTGGCACATCTACACAATGGAATACTACTCTGCAGAAAAAATAATGGTATCTTGAAATTTGCAGGCAAGTGGATGGCACTTGCAGAAACCATCTTGAATGAGGGAATCCAGTCACAAAAAGAGAAACACAGTATGTACTCACTCGTATATGGATTTTAGACTTAGATCAAAGGATCACCAGCCTATATTTCACATCACCAGAGGAATTAGGATACAAAGTGTATTCTAAGAGATTCATATAAAGTCCCTCACAGAACTGGTAATGGACAAGTCCCCCAGAGCTCAGTGGAAGTGGTAGGGGGCAGTGAATGGAGAGAGAAGTAGGAGAAAACGAGGGGGAGGAAACGAAAACATGTGCTACCAGGAAGATTGAGCCTGGTTAGGAATAGAAGACAGAAAAGAGAGAGAGAGAGAGAAAGAGAGAGAGAGAGAGAGAGAGAGAGAGAGAGAGAGAGAGAGAACATAAAGAGGAAGCCAATATTGGTTTAAAGATAAAATTGAACACAAAGAAAGGTCTAGAGAACTACAAGACTGCTCCCAACTAACAATTTGAGCTTCCGTGAAAAGGCTACCATAAATGCCCTTCCCAGAGAGTGAGATCAACAACTAACTTATCCTTGAAGCCCTCAACTAATGCCTGTTGGAAACAGGAGCAAACACCCATACATAAACACTGAGTCGAAGTAGAACCAAGATGCAAATGGAGAGCACAAGACCAGGCAGCAGAAACACATAAAGACAGCTTACCTGAACAAGGAGGAGCTAAGGGGCCACCAGACTGATAGCTGGGAAGCCAGCATGGGACTGACTCAGGTCCCCCTGAATATGGGTCTCAGTCAGAAGGACTGAGTAGTATAAGGGACCTCAGACAGCGGAGCCAGGATGTATCCCTGGTGCACAAAAGGACCTTGCTAACACATCCCCCATGGAGGGATAACTGCCTTAACCTAGAGACAGGAGAGAAGCCCTAGTCCCTACTTCACATGACCTGTCAGATCTATATGACCCCATCTGGATGGCATTCCCCTACATTTGGAATTGGGTTGGGGGGATGGGAGGAGAGGCTGGTTAGGGTGCATGTGAGAGGGCAGAGAGGGTAAAAGGGAGGGAAAGAGGGAGGTAGGGAGGGAGGGAGGGAGGGAGGGAGGGAAGGAGAGGGAACTGGGATCGACATGTAAAATAATAAATTAAATTAAAAAACAAATGCTTTGACTCCAAAATTTAAGTTGAAGGACAAATTACTGGGGAAAAGGATTTCTAATTTTGTTTCCACAGAAAATGAAAAGCTGTGGATTCCTTCTAGACTAATGTGGTTTGATCATGCCAGACTGCCTGAAACAGAGTACGAGGTGATCCTACATTCAAAACGGCTGGACAAAGCAGCTGTAAAGACTACAGCCAAGATTTCTGAATCTTCTTCGAATCCCCCATGACAGTGCCCCTTACCAGCAGGAAGTAGTTTGGAAAAAACAATGCCCAAATTCCCAAATATTGTCTATAAATGTTTGTTTTCATTTAAATGGACTTTGTTATATAAAATAAATTAAAAAAAATTTTAAAAAATTTCACATGAGGATTTTTTGGCAATAAATACAGTAAAAAGTTTATTTTTTTGAACAATAATATTTTTTTCACATTTATAGATAAGTGAAATAATTTTGCCAAATTATTTTTAACTATCAAAACACTCAAAAATTATATGCATAAAACTGACCAATTTAATTGATTAAATAATAGTCCATAATTACAGCTCGGTATAACAATCATATTAAAATATTATACTATCTTTTATTAGAAATGCAATGCAATTCAGAAATAAAGATAATATAAGGTATTGGTAGCACTCTTATTTACTGATGGGAGTATGTTACTGCAAACTTGTACAAACCTTTTGGTCATATATATTTTACTGTCTCTGTACTTAGATAAATTTAGTTTTTAAGTTACAGAAATATATACATCAATATAATTTATACAAGATTTTCATGGAGGTTTTTTGTTTTGTTTGTTTCAGTAGAGATTATTTTTTGTTATTTGTTATTATGTCTCTTTGACTGACCTGGAATTCACCAAGTAGACCTGGCCGGTCTTGAACTCACAAGCACCCACTTGCCTTTGCCTCCTGAGTTCTGGTAATAAAGGTGTGCACCAACACACCTGGATAGATATTCACTGTTTCAAATGTAAATTAAAATGATAAAATAATCAAATTTGTTCATATCTCATATGACTACTAATTTAACTAAAGAAATCAAATAAGTTGTACTTCATTGATATTGTAGAATATTAAGTAACTATTGAATAGATTCTATCTGTAGGGAGTGGTCTCTTCTTAATAAAACAAAATTGAACATATAAATTATTTGTATGTTTTCAAACACAGAAAAATAGAAAGAGCTGGCAAATGTTTGATTGGGACAAGATTAACAACTGTTTACATCCTTCTTCAAGAAAAAAAAAGCACTATTTGTTTTAAAATCTAAGTTCTACAAACTTACAAGAAAATATTTAAATGATAAAATCAGTAAAATTCAAATACCTAGATATATAACATACACAAAAACCCTACATGAATACAGAAATAAAACTTTAATAGAAGAAAATAGACCAAACAGATGTATCTACATGAATGAATGTGTGTATGTATTAGTGCAGACTACTATAACAAGATACCAGAATTTATATGGTTTATAAGTAACCAAAATTCATCTCTCACAGTTCTGAAGAATGGGAAAACAAAGTTAAGGAATTGATCTCACAAGATCATCATGAGTTGATGTCCCATGCTTATTTTATACAAATAGCTCCTCCCACTGTGTTTTCAGTAGAAAGGGGAGCAAGTTGTTTCAGGACTCTTAACACAATTAAAATCCTATTTATGAAAAGCTCTAACTTCATGTCATTCCGTACTAATTCCCTGCATAATACCCCATCTCTTTTATCCTTTCACATTGCAGAGTATGTGGATTGCAGCATGTGGATGGATGAGCTAGGGACAAAGCGTTTAGTCCATTGCAGCAGCACTTGAATATTCAGAATGCAAAATAGTTTAATAATTACAAACTGATAATGTATACTGTCTTTTAACTCCTGAACCGTGTCATGAAGAATGCATTCTCAGAGACCCCTAGACATTTCCTTGCAAAGAGAAAAGGTGCACCTACAACCAGCTCTACTCTCTTGCCTTATTTCTAGTTCCATTCCCTGTTAAAGGCTTCATCTCTGCTTTTGTATTGTGAATAGTCTAAGCTCTCATATATCTTTGGTCACAGTCACATCTTTTGATGGCTATGACACCAAGATGTTTCATTTGCCTCAAGAAGGGGATACAGACATATCATCATCCTGCATCAATTGCAGGACAAGAACTAGTGGGCTTTGGGTACTAAGTCTACTACTGAGCTACTACTGAGATATTCTGCTCTCTTTTTTCTTTCTCTTTTTGAGAAAAAGGTTTTGCTCCACAGAGTAATGGCAAGAGTTATGTTTCTCTTATAGGCACAAACTGTGGCAGGGGTTGATCCCAACACTTGACATAAAACAAGTGAACAAGTGCCACACAGTTTAATTACCACAACCTAGCAGTCATCTCAAGAGCAAAAAAAAAAGGCAACATTTTACATTTATGACAGAAAATTACTCTACTATAAAAGTAGGACATTCTTATGACTGACAGCTATTCCAAACACAGAGTTGAAACCAAATAAAGAAATACACATCATTCTCATTGGAACTGTGAATGGGTTAGAATGTGATGATCACTCTAATTATTTAACAAGATTCTGGATGACTCAGCCAGTATAAAGCATTGTTTAGGAAAGTATAGTTAGCAAAAATGAGACCAGTGAATAAATATGTTATGAATGTATGATTTTTCTACTTAGAAAATTCCAGAACTTCCCCAGGCATGGTGGATCATACTTGTAATACAGCCTTTAGGGTACTGAAGCAGAAAATCATCCACAGGTTTTAGGCCAGCCTGAGCTGCACAGTGAGTTCCAGGTTAACTTTGATTACAGAGACGTGTGCACGCACAAGAGAGAAAGAGACAGAGATAGAGAGAAAAAGGGGGAGAGAGAGGGGGAGTGAAGAAGGGAGAAAGGGAGGATATTACAAAACACATCTCTAAAGACCTTTACTTGTAATCTGAAGGCACTGATTTTTTTGTGGCAGCTGAAGAAAAAACTTAGTAAAATCATATAAATTATTACCAAAGGTAGGTGTGTGTGTGTGTGTGTGTGTGTGTGTGTGTGTGTGTGTGTGTGTCATTGTACTACCAGGATTCTATAAAATTAAGGAGAGAATGCAAATGCAAAGGCCAAAAACAAAGACCTGAGACTAGAAGAACAAGCTTACTCTGAAGCTATGAATGTCCTAGAAATTTTAATGAAATCTATAACCTACAGGCTTGTGCTTTACTGATACCTCTGTAGAGCTGGACAAATATAGGGGGTCTCCTAAAGAAAATAATTTGAATTTAGATCTGCATGCTAACCTGAGACTTGGAAAATATGTTAAAAAAAAAAAAAAAAAAAAAAAAAAAAAACCTAGAAACCACCAGGGCCAGTAAGATAATTCAGTGAGAAAAGTTGCTGCCATCCTCCAAGTCTGAGGGCCTAAGTTCCATCCCTGATCACCACATGGTGGATGAAGGAACAGACTCCCACAGGCTGTCAGCTGACCCACACTTCCTTAGGTAATAAGATGATGAACAGTGATATTCAAGTACAAGCAAAATAAATCTTTTCCTTCCCCCACCTAAAATAATTTCAAAATAATAGGAAAAACATGGAGCATGAAAAGAGACAGGAAACAAAATTTACATGAACAAAAGAGCTGTGTAGACCACTTCACCCAGGGAAGTTGCACAACTTTCTTCTTTTCAATGGTAGCAGAATCCAGGACAAAAATAGCAGACAGGCTATCTCATTCTAACAACCACACAGGTTTTATGCAGAAATTGTGTGTAGTTAACATTGGCTGTCGAAAGCAAATGGAAGCAGAAGCATAGCATTGTTTCTGAAAGTGGAACTAAGAAATGAAAAAGAATAAAATCTGCATCAGGAACATCTTACCTAACTTACCTTGGTGGGCTGTAAGAAGCAAAAAATACTTCAGAGAATTCCCCCACTGCTCCAGAAGACAAACTTCTGTGTATGTGGTCACAAAGTGTCTGTGAGTCCTGCCTTTAAAAAGCAGAGCTTAAAATTAGATAAAGTGAGTCATTTCGGGGAACTGAAATGGGGAAGGAGTGATAACAGAAGACAAATTGAGGAGAGTATAAGGATAAGAGCTAGAAAGTCTGTCCTCACCTGACACTACTCCCATACCCACCGCCTAGCTTTTTTTTCGGGAAGAAAATAATTATATCTGTACAAGAACCATTAGAAATCTTGACAGCTTTGTCCAGACAGTGATGTCCTGGAGCCTTATCAGCTGTGCAGTAAACTTGATAGGGATGAATGAGAATGCAGATCAAAGGCAAACTCCAGGCAACCGGACTGACTAAAACAGTGAGTGCAAACCTCACCTGTATGGGTACAGGACAGATACCACAGCTTAATTCAAGACATGATACAGAACAAACAAAATCTGGCGGAAAAGCCAGAATCTGAGAGAAATATTGCTGTTGTATAAATCTCCAGTTCAACATAAACTGTGGAAACATGGAAACAAACAGAAAATCATGATCTACAGTAATAAAAGCAAGTCAATAAAGACTGACTGCACTCCAGCTTTACTTAGCAGAGGAGGCAATCAGTGAACTTTGTGAATTTATTCAAAAAATAAATAAAAAGTGGAGAATGGGTTTTGTGCAGCAGACTAGCTAGATGACATCAGATAGCTGTACTTATATTGGGCAACATGGGTTTCAAGAAAAAAACAAACTATTGAAAACAGTATGATGCATTTAGAAAACAAAACCACTTGACTTCATGGACTTGGCTACCTTGTAACATCAAGCCATTAAGAAGCAGACAAGAATACTCAACTGTTGCAATAAAATAATATGATTAGCTAAATCAACAAATGTATATATTGCTGTGAGAATGCTACTCAGTACTCATGATAGAGTGCTGATTGGAAGACCCCATTTCACAGGCATCTGATGTGATATCAAAGAAGGGGACAGAAAGGAGACTGTCAAGGACTCATACAACACATTATCAATACAAAATCATGTCATTCTTCATGCTAGGGTGTTTCCTCTATGTCATCAGGGTTGTCAAATATAATCCTCTATCTTGGTTATTTTGGAACTTGACAACCCATTGGCATGTTTTTCCTTTCACAGATTCCCTTTCCTTGAAAATTCCAATATTAGTAAACTACCAAAAAGTGCATTCATAAAATGACCCTGTATTTAAAATAGATGCATTATTTTTCAAAAATATTTCTTATAATAGCCAATCAAAAATTTTATGTTACCCCTCTGATGAAAATAGTGAGCCAGAGTGTTTTCCAACTTGGCACTAATTCCTAAGGGGACATGGGACTTCCTTTTACATGATCTCAAAGATAATCATCACTTTGTATAAAAGTATTCTTATATCAATTACATCCATTAACATGAAACTTAAGTATGTTCCTATAAAAGCACTTTATACGATAATGACAGTACTTATAATTTTAGTACAAGCAGAAACTACTTACATGTTCTTATTTTGTATGTTAGGTAAATGTGGTTATACTCTCTCAGCTTGAAGCAACTAGGTAGTTAATTGTTGGAACAGTGTCAAAGAATGAACACAATTGTTCATTATTACACTTAACTGGGATATATGTTATTTTTTCCAACATTGTGGTTTATGGAGTACAGAAAAACAATTTTGAAAATTTGATCAGTTTGTTTACATTTTTAGCACAATACAGGCAACAGCACAATCATCTAGGTGTCTTCACAATAGTAATGACACAAATAAGACATGTTCACAAAATAAAATATAAGGACAGAACTTTGAATTCAACGAAACAAGTCAGAGCAGAGCCAACTGGTAAAAAATAATTTAAGTAAGTCATATTATGTGTGATTCTTTGTGCAAGAAGATCCCACTCCTGAAAATTGTGAACTACACCTCGAGAAATAAGAGAAGGAAGGATGGAAACGTGGTGGCTGTAAAAGTGACCTGTGAATATCTGGTGTTTATTGATAGCTATGTAGACAAAGATGCTTAAGTACTGCAAAGTTGAAAGCAATTTCAGGAAAAAAATAGAATATTATTTGTGCTGTAGACAAAACATTGTTTGAGCAATGGCATAGAGGCAGCATAATTCCACTAACTGTGCATCTTCCAGTTAAACTAACACAGTTGCTTTGAATCTTCAGAACAAACATGACATTCCTTGAGTAGAAGACATCTGCTTGGTGATATTTTTTTCTCTCTGAATATAGTTATTGAATTACCAGCATGTAATTAAATGAAGCAAAGCATCCCAAGGTACTCAAAGAACTGAATAATTCAACAAAAATGTCTGCCTTCTGACTGCCTATCAGATATTCACCCAATGTATATACAGATGTGTATATGTGCATTAGTATTTGTGTGTGTGTATGTTGTAATGTAAAGTGTGTGTGTGTGTGTGTGTGTGTGTGTGTGTGTATGAGAGGGACAAATCTGTGCCTAGACTCTTTCTTTTTTTCATTTTAAAGAGGGGGGGGACTGGTAAGCTTTGTTTCAGTGAAAACTTGAGTTAGGATCTCAAAGTAGCTAGGGTCATAAATGCCTACATCGAGTCAAATCATCACTTAGTACTGCCTTTTTTTATTGGTCCCAATTGATATGATCTGTATATTCCCCTTCAGGATCTCATTATTGTGATTCAAATAAGACACAAGGGTAAAGTTCTGACAAAATAATTCATGAGTGTGCTTGCATCACTGGTGAACAGACACAAATGTTGCTGTAAAGCTTGTCCAAATGGAGAATGACCCAAGTGCAGGAAGAACAGGAAAGAATGAGTGTGATCAGAACCGAGAAGTTTTTCCTTTGCCTATTGCAAGGATGCTCCACCAGAGGTTCTTATCTATGGGAGTAGGGAGGGCTGTGTTTGAATTCAGTAAACAGCACCGTGCTCACATCTTGGCTGTAAATTTCCCAATAGAAAAAATGTCTCCACATATGAACACTATCCCAAATGACTGCAGCACAGTGAAAGCTCTGCTGATGCCAATGAATCATGGAAGGAGTGGCAGGGAATGACAATAGAAACCAACCTCACAGCACTTTAGGTTTCCTGAACAATTGACTAAAAGGCAAGGTATTAAAAAAGACATAAGGGGCTGGAGAGATGGCTCAGAGGTTAAGAGCACTGGTTACTCTTCCAAAGGTCCTGAGTTCAATTCCCATCAACCACATGGTGGCTCACAGCCATCTGTAATCAGGTCTGGTGCCCTCTTCTGGTGTTGAAGCAGACATGTAAGCAGAGCATTGTAAACACAATAAATAAATCTTTAAAAAAAAAAAAAAAGACATAAGGTGGCAAACAGAAATTTAAATCAAATACTTGGGAACTTTGAGTTTGTAGTTCAATTTTTCTCATTGAAAAGTACTTATTAAATATGTATTTATACTGTAATACTATGCTATGGAAGTAACTGTACATATGAAAGTTTACATCCTAATTGAGATGGGGAAGATTCTTTAACAAAAAACAAGATGAATTAGTAATATTTTTTAGTATCTCACAGAAGCGCTTTGTTCTGTCAAGATATAAAGTGGAGTATCCAAACTACCTGGAGGCGCTAATAGGTAGACATGCAGGGCACACACTGAGATTGAGGTTCAAGACTAGTTATTTTGATGAAGAAGATGGAATTCATAGATTTAGGTGTCCAACTGACATTTCAGGGTTAAAGAAATCTTTGTTCAGGGCCTGTCAAGATGGCTCAGAGTTTATAAAGACTCTTCTGAGCAGGACCCAAGTGGGATTCACACAGTAGAAGTAGTGTGTTGTCCTCTGTACCATACACACACACACACACACACACACACACGATAATTTTTAAAGCCTTCATTTTAAATAATAGTAAAATGTTTATCACCTTCCAAAAGCTTCTTTGGCTAGCAATTAGAAATATACTTATTTGTATAAATAAGCAAATGTATATGTTCATAAGGATCAAGTCATTAATGGAAGCATATGTTGGATTCTGGGTTTAAGCACTCCAAAGAAACATGAGAAGAGCACTTCCTGTATGTAGCCTTCTCACCTCTGAAAATGGAGTCAGTGTGGCAGATGGCTGACATAAGTTATCTGTGAGCTTAGTGGAAAATTTAGTATTAGGAAAGAATGAAGGATGATTCTGAATCACTACCTTTAGCTAAGATGGGAACTGATAGATTTCATCTCATCAGAAAATCATTTTTTCCTTATAATAATCTTAAAATGCAACATTATATATGAGGATTGAAATTTTTGAAAGTATATAAGGTGTTTATTAAAAAGAAATAGCTTTCATTAGTGTGTATTTATAGTTTGATGCATTTACACTTTTCCTTAATGACTTGCTTAGAAATTAGAACATGTTCTGTGGCCTCGCCTGCCCAGTATGATATGAACTCAGTTCCTCTTCCTTCATAAAGAAATGAGGAAATATTTCGTGTGTGTGTGTGTGTGTGTGTGTGTGTGTGTGTGTGTGTGTTACTGAGTTATATAAGTATAAGAAAAACATAAAGAATTATCTTTAACTGAAATACACAGGGAGGAAAGGTTTAGGAAAAGTACATAAGCAAGTAGAGTCTTACAGCCAATTTGTACTTTTTAATTGATGGCTAGCATAAGCAGACTCATTCAGATTTTTCTATATTGCTTTGTATGATACAAAGAACAAGATTATTTAAAAATAGACCATACTGCATCCTTCCAGTGGTTTAGACAAAAGCCCAGCTGGAATAGTTGGGAGTGGGAGTCTTTCTTCAAGCTAAAAGATTTCATTTAAAGTCTGCTTCCTATAGTATTTATGGAATTCCTTCATGAGCAACAAAATTTCTTGAGTCTCCAGGTCTGAACATTGTCTGGCCACGAGTCTTTATCTGTTAAATAACAACATTGATAAAATGAAAGTCATAGCTGGCTCAGCCTCCGTGTACCAAAGATGGTGGCGGGTACCTTTACTGCCAGCAGTGAGCACAGGCACAGTAGGCATTTCCAAGCAATTCCTGTAAAGTTCTGGTACCTGATCTGTCTTCTCAAGCTGGGTCTGGCAAGGCTTGATCCTGGAAACCTGACAGAAGTGATGAGGAAATAAGAAAGGACAGACACACTGCAACACATATTGAGTGTCTTCCCTGGAGTTTTGAGTGTAGAAGGATATCTGTGGGAACCCTATTACTATTTTTCTCTTAATTACCTCATCCCAGTAAAATGAGCCAAGTTTTGCATACAATGTAGGCATGTATGATTAGACAAGAAAAAAAATTAAGACTAAATCCTATAGACCTTATAAACAACTGATGGGAGATGTCATTCTGTAAATATGTTTCTCATACTGGTTAATGGATAAAGCACTGTTGGCCAATAGGAAAGGAAGATAGGAGGGACTAGGAGACAAGGAGGAAAGAGGAAGAGGTAAGGACGAGTCAGCATGGAGAGAAGGGAGAGAACAGAACCGCCGGCCCCCGCTTTCCGGTAAGACCACGTGGAAATACATAGAATGGGCTAATAATTATGACAGAGCTAGCCGATAAGAAACTAGTACCTGGCGAACAGCATTATATCAAATACAGAGTCTCTGTGTGTTAATTGGGGCTGGTGCGGCGACGGGACAAGACCAGAGCTGCAGAAGAAAAAACCTTACTCACAAACCAAGGCAGTGAGCACAGCTCTCACTGCTGGCAGTAAAGGTACCCGCCACCATCTTTGATACACTGAGGTTGACCCAGCTATGACTTTCATTTTATCAATGTTGTTATTTAACAGATAAAGACTCGTGGCCAGACAAAGATAAAGATTTACAGTAAAGATAGATTCACATTAAGAAAAACCACTAAAGGTTTACAGTGTGTTCTAAAATATACGTAGGCTTGGGAGAGAAAAAGAAAAAGATAAACTGGTTTAAAAAATAATAAAAAGACAGAGAACAGCTGGGTGTGGTGGCACACGCCTTTAATCCCAGCACTAGGGAGACAGAGGCAAGCAGATCTTTGTGATTTCAAAGTAAACCTAGTATGCAGAGTAAATTTCAGGACAGATAAAAGTTACACAGAAAAACCCTGTCTTAAAAAATTAAAAAATATAAGTAAAATAAACAGAGTAATAAAAAAGCCACGTAAAGATAAACAGCACAGAAAAACTGTGGATACTATACGCTCTTCTGTTGTCTTTAAATTGTTTGAGTGCTGAGGAAATAACAACTAATAAAAGAAATGCTACTGGATTAATTCAATTTATATATTTAAAAATGCTTTGACTCCAAAATTTAAGTCTAAGGACAAGTCACCGGGGAAAAGGATTTCTATTTTTGTTTCCACAGAAAATGAAAAGCGGTGGATTTCTTCCAGACCCCCTGAAACAGAGTCACTGGTGATCCAATATTCAAAACATTGAACAAGGTAGTCTTGCAGACTACAGCCAGGATTTCTGCATCTTCTTAGGATCCCCAATGACAGCGCCCCCTATCAGCAGGAAGCAGTTTGGAAAAAATTACACACAAATTCCCAAATATTGTTTATAAATGTTTGTTTTCATTTAAATGGCGTTGTTTATAAATGGTTAATGATCACAAACAATATCTTTTTAAAGGTAAAAAGGGAATTATGATATAGATATGAACACTTTGCTTTGTAATGGATTTTCATTTATAGATACAATTTAAGGTCAATTTTGTGATGTGTATATTTCTCCTTTTGTTTAGGTATTGTGTTTATATAGCTCATTTAGAAATGTAATGTATAATTCAATACAGATTATAGATAGTACCTATGATAGTCAGATCTTATAGTTAAGTTAGTTAAGATTTCTAGATATACAAACATGTATTTGAGATAGATAGGCATTCTTCAACCTTTCAAAGACCTACAGAATATGACATTTAAAATGGTTTAGGGTTTTTCTTGACATTGAGGCACAATTGCTCCTGGCAATACCACCTGTGTCAGAAAGATCGACATTGAAGAAACTCATTATGGAGAACACATCCAATATGGCAAGACTAGCCATTTGGACAAGATACTGCTCTTGTCTGGACTGTTTGACTTTATGCTGTATAAACTGGACATGCAGGACCCACAGAAAAGTGACTGCTGATTCAAGATGGACATTGCTACAGAGTTCCTGCTTCATGGAAGAGTCTGCCAGACAGTCTGCAGGACACAGAGAAAAGTGACTGACCAACTGCCAATACAAGAAGACAGTTTAAAGTTTCCTGCTTTGCTGAAGAGTCTGCCAGACACACTATGGCCTATGGGCTGAAGATGGAAGATTACAGAAAAACTTCAGGTGACTGGCCAGGCAGTGAGTTGTCTCTGTCATTTCTAGAGTTTATATACTATCCTTCTGTGGTCTTTGATTGAGTTGAAGCAGATAGTTATGGTTATAGTTTTCCTTAGTTAGGATTAAAGATAAGTTACATAGACTTTAGACACACAAAGATAGGATAGATGATAAAATATTTTCTTCAGATCTTGCTAACTGTCATTCTTACTTGAGAAGTGTTGTGTTATATATTTTGCTATGTTAAGGTTAAAACCCTTCTTTTTATTTTAGACAGAAAAGAGGAGATTATGGGAGATGTCATTCTGTAAATATGTTTCTCATACTGGTTAATGAATAAAGCACTGTTGGCCAATAGGAAAGGAAGATAGGAGGGACTAGGAGACAAGGAGGAAAGAGGAAGTAGTAAGGAGGAGTCAAGATGGAAGATGGAGAGAGTAGAACACTGGCGGCTACTCTCTCTGGTAAGATAAGACCATGTGGAGGAGTCAAGATGGAGAGTCTGGAGAGAGGAGAACCGCCAGCCGCCTCTCCCGGTAAGATAAAACCACGTGGAAATACATACAAATGGGTTAATAATTAAGACAGAGCTAGCGGATAAGAAACTAGTACCTGGCGAACAGCATTATATCAAATACAGAGTCTCTGTGTGTTAATTGGGGCTGGAGCAGCGGTGGGACCAAACCAGAGGTGGGAGGAAAAACCCTACTCCTTATAGACAACTTTTTTTTTTTAACTTCCTGATAGATATGATTTGGTATGCTAATGATGTTAGTGATGTTAGCACAGGAGGCTAAGACAGAATATTAAATCCAAGGCCAGCTAGGGCCTACATAGTAAAACCCTAAACCCTATTGTTTTTTGTTTTGGGTTTTTTTTGTTTTGTTTTGTTTTTTGTTTTGTTTTGTTTTGTTTTTTGTTTTGAGACAGGGTTTCTCTGTAGCTTTGGACTGCTTCTGCCTCCAAAGAGCTTGGATTAAAGGCATGTGCCATGACCACCTGGGTAACCCTATTTATCTTTAAAAACAAATTCCTTGTTTACTGTCTTAAGTCAAATGACTCTTTTGGCACATAGATTTCCTGTGAAAGCTGCAGTAGTACAACCAGATATCAGAATGGCTCAAATTCTGAAAGCAGTTCTGAGGTTAGATGTTTATACAGTAGAGTAACCTCTAACAGCAGGTGATTCTGGGTGATCTCATCTTTAACCCAGAGAAGGTTGCCTTTCAAGTGACTGACAGGGGTGAGTAGATGTAGAGGAACTGACCTTCTGAATCACTCACACTGGCTCTCCAAAGTCAACATGGTGCCCATTCTATAGTCTCAGTAGTCTTTCCTGACTAAGGATGGCTTCGACATTTATTTTTAGTGTAGCCTGATTTAACTTGCAGACTATCTAAGATTTTACATAGCTTTGTTGTTTACAAAGCTTATACATGCCTGTTATCACTTACAACACTCATAAAAATAATAGATGGCCAGAATCATAAACAAATTATAGATTAAGTTCTGAGCATTATTATAGACACTTATTTGTTGGTTTATTCTATTTTCCCACCATCCACTCACTCATCAAACCACCTGTCTCTCTGTCCCTATCTGACAGTGAGCTCCATCAAGTAAAGATCAGTTTAGTGCCTAACATGCTGGAGTTCTCAAAGCAAATCAGATTATCTCATTGTGTTAGTGTGGAATTGTAAGCAGGAAGAAAGCCGTCATAGGAAGGTTAGCTTCCATACACCAGCACTGGTACACTAACATAACTGCTGTTCATAACCTTGTCAGTAATGAGACCATGATTTCGCTCATCAATGGCATGAGGTGCATGGACTACATTCGTGTCCACGAAATGATAACTTTGTTTGGTAGATGAGAATGCTTCCCAAAGGAAGAGGGAATAGTTTTGGTAGAGGTTTTAAGGGGGAAGGAGATAGGCTGAGCAAAATTGAAACCAAAATCCAAAACACTGGCAGGAAGCTTGCTCCATGATGATCTGCTGAACACAGTTAAGACCTGAAAGATGATGTACATGTGCATTTTAAGAGAAATACTTGATGAGTCCATCCTGGCAGCCTCTGTCTGGTGCTCAGCAGTGTTGGTCTCACACCAGAATTTCTTGCATCCTATGCCAAAATCTTAGTGTTTAGTAACACTATTGTAATCTTTCATTAGATTTATTTCTTAGCACACACTATGGTCTCCTAATAGCAACAGAGTATCAGCAATAACATGATTACTGAAAATAGATAATTTTTAATTTCATGGTTTGTTTCCCTTAGGACCTATTCCACTATGACTATATAGCAAATTACTAGGTTTTAAAGTCTCTTGAAGCATTTCCTTTCCAAATGGTTATGCCAAAGACTGAATTACAGGGCTCAGAGTGTCACTCAGCAATTAAGAACCTGCTTGTCATATGTAAGGTTTGATTTCCAGTGCCCAATGTCCTACCAATTACATAATTACAGTTATTTCCCTGTATTTTATTTCTAGGATCATTTTATAAAATTTAATTTTGTTTTATAATTCTAGATGATATGCATGTGATTTTGAAATCAATTTATAACAAATATATTCGGAGAAATTTGGCTTGGTCATTTTCTGTTAGCTTTATTTCTCTTTAGCCTACCTTAAAGATATAAGTAAGCAAATGAGTATCTATGCATGCAAGAATGTATATATATATATATATATATATATATATATATATATAGAGAGAGAGAGAGAGAGAGAGAGAGAGAGAGAGAGAGAGACATTCACACACACCACACACATATGCATTTTTCTTCTTAGATAATTCATAGACTTGTAACATGTAAGAAGACAACTGACTCAGCTGCCTAGGGTAGCTTGCAGGCTCTGTACTGATGAGATGTGTCTGGACAACAAGGCTGAGGTTCAACGCATGAAACAATGAGTGTGTCCTTGTACATCTCTTCATTAATGAACTGCTTAATTTTTGTTTACATGCTGTTCTTCCTTTCTGGTCACAAATAGTTCTTGGATTTGTTCTGAGTTGAGTTGGAGATTTTTCTTTGGAATTCTGGTAGAGTTTTATCCAAGTTGTTGAGCAAACATGCTGCAGAATTTCCACTCACATCACACACACACACATACCTTGTCTGAGAAGATCTTGGCTTTCCAATGCAGGAGATGTTTAGAAACATGGTTAGCTCTTTTGTTGTTTTCAATTTAATGTACTGATTTTGCATTAAACAGAGTCAGTATCTGTGAAAGTGGATTATTCAATTTCACTGTGGATTACTGTTCAATTTAAGCCAGTCTTCTGTTGCCTGTGTCCTGGAATTAGAAAAATGAAGCCAGATCTGTCCCTCAGGGGAAAAGTGTGGCCATTTTCCATGTTGTGTGTTGCTTTTTATTTAAAAAAATATATTGTCTTTAAATTCTGTCATGAAAATTAATGCTTCCCCTTCACTTTAAACAAAATACAATTTCAGGTTCTATTTGGTCACACTAAGTCTGAGGAATGGAGTTGGCTTTAAGCAAATATATAATATATAATAATGAATTTGCTCATTCATTCAACAGGGAACAACATTTCCTAGTCTGGTAGGTGTTTGGGTGTTGAGGATTTGAGAAGAGAACCTGGGGGCCAAGAATGGAGAGTCTCCTGGAGTAATAGGAGTAATACTGTGCTATTAGGCACAGGACTGGCTGAATCACAGGTTGTGGAGTGAGTATAAAAACCAAAGGAAGGAAACCCTGTGAAAACCTGCAGCTCATTTGCACATATAAGTCAGTAAATCTGCCTAATAACTAACTCAAGGTTGAGGAGCTCATAGGCTCAGGGGGTGAACCTACTACTATTATTCTGTGATGTGGACATGCTATCAAACTGCCTGTAAATCTCCATTTCTCCCTCCATAAATTCCTGTACCTCTCAGACCTCATCAGTTAAGTTTCTTTGTGCACTGGGCTCTGGCGAACACAGAGACTCAAATTGGTCAAGGCAGAGAGAACAGTTGATTGTGGAGAGCCCCGTCTCAGATGGGTTGTCATTACCATACCCTCACCTCAAAATTCGGGCATCATTTAGGAGAAGGGGCAGAAAGGTTGTGAGAGCCAGAGGTCAGAGGCACTAGAGTGAATTGGTGTCTTCTAGATATAACAGGACTGACTACTGCATCCATGAACCCACAGTAGCTGTGGTTGCCTGTAGAAGACTTGCACAAGATAAAGGCAGGGAACATTTTAGTGTGGTGGAGGAAGTGGGTCATGAACCTTCACTTCTACCTGAGGGTTATGGACAGATGATGGCTTCTGGGTGAAGAGAAGTCAGTTCTTTAAGGGGGTGGCTCCTGATAGGTTCACAAGACTTCATAGAATGGCTTTACACCCAGAAGCATCTGGGCAGGACAGATTAGAATCAGTGAGTTATAAAAAAAAAAAAAAAAAAAACAAAAAAACACACACACAGGAAGTTTAGTGTAAGTGGGGAGAAGAACCTAGGGACCTGGAGGAAGGTTAATATAATGAAAATACATTTCATGAAATTGCCAAATAATTTTTAAAAAATTAAAAAATAACAATAAAAAGTCTCTCCAAAAGAAGAAAAGAGTATAATTTAACATCATTTTACATACTATTAGAATTCAAATAACAAATAAAAACTTAATGTAATAATCATTTACTTTTAAAAAAAAAATTCTTGCTTTCTCTGAACATTAGTCAAATCCATGACAGACAGGTGTGGTGGGCTTATGCTTGTAATCCTTAGACTTGGGAGACTGAGGCAGGAGGATTATGAATTTAAGGCCACCTTGAGCTGCATTTAAGATTCTTGTGTGTGTGTGTGTGTGTGTGTGTGTGTGTGTGTGTGTGTGTGTATGTGTGTGTGTGTGTCTGTAATGAATTCATCAGCATTTGATTCAGCCAAAGCATTCTACACAGTTATTAAGTAAAAGTTTATCTTTTACATTAATCTTCATAGTTTTGTCCTCATGAGATCATTGGTGACCTTGAGATCAACTGCAAATATTTATGTGGGAAGCAGAAAGGGCTTATGTAATTTATCTCATGCCCTTACTCATGCAATATTTATTACTCTTTTAAGAAGTTTAAGTGTGAGGAAAAGAAACAGAATGGTAGAGTGACAATATAGCAAGACTAAGAGCATATTTGTGTGTGTGGGGGGGGAGATTTGAGTCGGAATATACTTTATTTTCAAGTATTTTACTTTTTTCTTTAGGCATACAAGTAAACATTTTGTCTTGTATTTATAGTTGGATCAAAATGAATGTGAAGGTACTGTCCCCTTCAGCAAGACCACACTCACTGATTTGGGGGGAGGTCCCTATGTATTGATTTCTAGTTTCCTAACTTTTCTTTATGCAAAGATATATGTATCCGGTGCATTGTATCTACTGTTTTACTTACTAAACTATCTCTGGGATTTAAGAGTTTGTATTATGAGTCCGTTGCCATCATAATCATGCCTAGTATCTCCTAGATACTCATTATGAGAACTTAAAAATCAATTAATTTATTAATATGTTCTTATCCATCTTCCTTTCTATCCTTCATTACTCCCTGATATGATGTTCTTTTGTATGCCATGAATGTGTTGCTTTTACTGGTTGATGAATAAAGCTATTTCAGCCAATGGCCAGACAGAATATAGCTAGACAAGAAATGCAAACAAAGATGTAGACAGAAAAAAGGCAGAGTCAAGGAGACGCCATGCAGCCACCAAAGGTATAACATGGGGAGTATTACCAGCAAGCTGAAGTCTCGCAGCAATACATAGATTAATAACCACCTCAAATTTATTTTCATTAGTTTTTGCTGTTTTATTCTTTAATCTTTGAAAAAAAATATTGTTGTTATTTATAATGATGTGCATATATATAAATAGTATTTTGCTGTGAATATGCAAATGAAGTACCTCTAGAGGTCAGAAGAGGATATCAGAAGTTGTGACCCTTCTGACTTAGGTGGTAGGAACTGAACTCTGACCCTCTCCTGGAGCAGCGAGTGCACCTCCATCCTCCTACAGTCATCTTTACCTATGCTTTCTATTGGATTTACTATCACTAGGTAACCTTTGTTTCTTGACATTGATGAGACATTGACACTTTACTCCACGTAGTATCAGATCACTCTGCATTTCCATTCTATTCTGCCTCTATCTTTGTAGCTATTTTGATATAAATTGTAGAAAAAAAATGTATTAATTGCTCATTAGCAGTCTTTTGATATCCTTTTACCAGTTAGCTGTGTTTGGATAAAATTCTTGTTAATCAATTTTATAAAGAGGAACTTATGGAAAACATATTTTCTTTGTTTTGTTGTTGTTTTGTTTGTTTCAAACTATTTGTATATTAGTGTTTACATATGTCTTTTTTGCATTTTATTCTTACTAGATATAAAATACTTGACTCACATTCTTTTCATTTTTACTGTTTCTATTTCTTGATGTAGTGGTATCTCGCTATCTGGGCATTGAGTACTGGGATAGAAAGAGAAGTATGATCTTATATTGATACAGTATGGATGTATATTAGTCACTTTTTTGATAAATGCCATGACCAAAAGCAACTTGAAGAAAGAACATGTTGCTGGAGAGATGGCTCAGAGGTTAGGAACACTGACTGTTCTTCCTGAGATCCTAAGTTCAATTCCCAGCAACCACGTGGTAGTTGACACCCATTCATAATGAGATCTGGTGCCCTCTTCTGGTATAGGCAGAACACTGTATACATAATAACTAAAAGGACAAATATTTTAAAAAAAGGAAAGGACATAGTTTAGTTTATGATTCCAGAGGGATAGAGTCCATCATGGTGAGGAAGGCATGGTATGGTGGCAGAAGGAGGAAATGGACAGATCACATCTCATCTGCACACAAAGAACAGAGAAAGGAGGAGCAGCAAGTGGGTGGGACTATTAACTCCCAGAGCCCACTCCCAATGAGGGACTTGTCCAGCAAGGTTGTATTTCCTGCAGGTTCCATAACCCCATTAAATAGTGACTTCAACAAGGGACCAAGTGTTCAAATACCTGAGTCTATGGGGGACATTTCCCATTCAAAAGCTATAGGACTGTCTTTGTTTGCATGCAGAAGTGTTTTTGTTGTTTCATGAATCTTTCATTAGCTTTAACATCCAATAATTTTAGAAATTGTACAGCACATACTTTACTGTTCTGTTTAATTTTCTTAGAGAAATGTAGATTCAAGGCTTCATTATTGTAAAATAAATCATTCCATTTAACCTTAACATATTGCTTTGTGCGGTGAAATCTTGTTTTTTTTTTTTTTTTTTTTTTTTTTTTTTTTTTTAAACAAAAATAAAGCTTGCCTGAAGATCAGAGTGCAGAGCTAGCTACACTAGTTAGTTATAAAGGCCAGGGAATAGTGGCACACACGGATTTCAGTCCCAGCGGATTTCTGTGATTCCAAGGCCACCTTGGGCTACAAGAAATTGATCCAGGCCAAAAGGGAAACAGAGCCAAGTGGTGGTGGCTCACACCTTTAAAGCCAGTACTTGGGTGTCACATATCTTTGATCCCAGCACTAGGGAAGTGGAGACAGGAAGGGAAATAGCTGGGTGGAGAGAGGAATATAAGGTTGGAGGAGGCAGGAGCTCATGGCATTCCACCTGAGCATTCAGTCTGAGGATTTGTAGAGACATTATTACCCTTTTGGTCTAGCGATTCAGTAGAGGTAAGAACCAGTGGCTGGCTGCTCTGCTTCTATAATCTTTCAATATTTTCCCCTATATCGGATTCCAGGTTTTTATTATTAAGACCAATTAGCAATTGTGCTACAGATTTTTTTTTTCTGTTTTTAAGGATTTCAAATGTGAAGATGTTCTATGAGGTGGTCATCATTAAGTCCAAAGACAGTGACTACCTTTCCTAGGTCCAATGTATCTTTTCTGAATCTGATTGGGATTCTATTTGCTTTCCTCATTTCAAACTACTTTGTTCCTTTGTATAGCTGTGGGTAGTAACAGCAGCTGCTCTTACATTCTCTCCTGTGGTCTTTATTTCTCTAATCCATTGCTTCTTTTCTCTTCTCTCTGTGTTCTGTCAGCTCATGTTTCAGTCTTGACTGCTGAGTGACCATTTCCCCCTTGAGCTCTTATTTTTCAGCTTTGCAGTCTTCCTTCTTGCGCTGATTGTTTCATAACTCATTTTAACGGTGGGATTTTGGGCAAAATTTTCTGCTACAACTTGACAATATTTTCCCAGGACTTCTCTCCTGTTGGAAAGTTTTACTGCTGTTTCACACATTTTTTAAGAGTACTTTTGTGTGAATTCTGTGCCACTGTTCTTTTACGACTCAAGGTTAAAAGGATTAAGTTTTTCAAGACCAGATATTTGCTGTTTTCCCTGGCAGGTAGAGCTGGCAATGTGTGCGGCAAGAAAAAGTACTTCCCACTTACATTCCTATTTTCTGTTGCCAGAGAAATTCCCAGCTCAGACTCACAGTAGAAGACTCCCTGGGATCTATCCCATAAATGCCTTCGCAGATCGGTAGCACTCTGGCACCTCCTGGCAATTTTCTAGATGTGTCATCTATCTCAGCCTCTGGATTGCCTCAGCTCTGGCTTCAGCAGCTCTCATTCTGATTTTGTCTCTTAGGGTGGATCCATTAGTATCAGGAAGTTCATTTTTGTCATTTCTTCCAGGGGTTTTGTTTTCCTGAGACCCCACATCATTTTGCTTACTATGCAAGTTTAAGCATGAGCTAGCCTTATCTGGACACTAAAGGCAGCTGAGGACAGTAGCAGAAAAGACATAGACTATAGCTGATATAAAGATAGATGTGATATCCCTCAACAACACGCCTCAAGAGCACATTAGAAACAATTCACAACCTCATGTGGGATTCATCTCTAAGTTTCTAAAGTGCATCTCATTAACCTGATGAAAACTCTAGGTTTAGTTCAAAAGATGAAGGACTTGAGAAATTTAACATCCCTTCATTATTGACAATAACAACTACAACACAAACAAACAAACAAAAAAAAAAAAAAAAAAAAAACTAGGTGCAGAGGGAATGAACCACAGCACAATGAAGTCCATATGTGTACACAGTAAAATTCAGCTATAACAGTTTTTCCTTTAAGCCATTAACAAGACCAGAATGCCTCCTTTGTTGTTTCTGTTCAATACAGTCTAGAAGAGATACATGAGTTGGAACTGACTCCCAGAGACTAGGTTTCATGATACCAGAAGGAACCATGGAAGCTTCCAAAGTAAGGCAACTAACAGTCCTACCTGACTATGATGCCTATGAACCACATCAGAAGTCAACATGACACCATAACCCTAATGATGCAGTAGTAGCACACATGCCTTGGTGGTCACCAATAGCTCTCTAATTGGACTTCAGAACTACTCAACAAGAGTGAAGTCATGTTTGTTGGAGGAGAATCTACAATCATCAGTTTACTAAACTAGCCCAATCACTAACAACATCCTATAAATAGTTGTCTTTATGCCCACAGATAAGTGTAATCTTTGCTCCTCATCAAAGAAGCACCTCTTTGCAACAGACAGAAAACAGTACAGAAAACCACAACTAATCAAATTCAGAGTCATGGAGGCCAGTCACAATAGATAAATCTAGAAAACACTCTGGCATCTAAGGCTCAGGGAACATTGTAGAAGAGTGGGCAGAAAGATTATAAAAGCCATGGAATTCTCTGTGAAATTGCATCTCATAGTAATGTCAGAAGGTAAACCCATAAAATCTCACCAACATGACTATACAAATGTGAACTGAAGCAGAACATCAGTTAACATGGCAGCATGGGCGAGGGAGAGCACACAAGACCTCAACTCTACAAGGAAAAGTATTGGCAGCTGAGAAAGCTGGGGTGGCCTTCCCCAGGGAAGAGCACACAAATTGTTTGTGAGGTATCAAATGTTCAGCCCTGAAAACAAACATACAGTTAACATCTTATGGACTGAATAAATAGGTTATATTTAGGAATATATGGTGTGTGTATGTGTGTGTGTGTGTGTGTGTGTGTGTGTGTGTACATATACATGTGTGTCTAACAATTGTTATCACAATTAGTGATGACAATTAATGATAAAGAGGTCCTGAATTTAAAGGTGGGGAGGCTATATGGGAGGGTTTGGGAAGGAAAGAGAAAGGAAACATGTTGAACATTGTATTAATTTTTAAAATAGGAGAAAATTACCAGTATCTGCATCTAAAAAAGAAAAGAGTAGAACAGTATGTTTGCAGATGATATGACTTCATACAAAACAACTCTAAAGCCTCCACTGAAAAATCCTTAGACCAAGTAAAGAAATTTTAGTAAAGAGTGTGGGTATACAAATCATTACCTTCTTGTATAAGAATGAACAGCTACAAAATGAAAGCAAACATAATTTATTCATGAAAGCAAGCGTATTTAGCAAGAAAGTGAAGGAGCTGTATAAGGAAGTCTATACCACATCTGTGAAATAAACGTAAAGTTACTCTGTTTTCTTGCATTGAAAGAAGTAGTCACAATCCCCATACTTCCTCATATGATCTATAAATTCAATATGAACCTTATTAAAGTATCAATATTGATTTTTACAAAAATAGAGAAAAATAAAAATCATATTGTGTGATGGTTTGAATGAGATCCCTCATAAGTCTTGAGCATTTGAATACTTGGTCCCAAGTTGGTGACTATTTGGAGTCCCTTAGGGTGTGGCCTTGCTATGGATGGATGTATGTCACTGGGGGTGAGCTTTATTTAATGTGTCAAAAGACTTGTGTTATTTTGCATTAGCTTTCTCTGCTTCCTAATTTGTGATTCTTGACATGAGTCTTCAGCTGCTGCTCTAGCTGCCTACTTCCTGCTGTCTGCTACCTGCTCTGTCATCATTTACTCTAACCCTCTGGAAGCCCAGGATAAACATTCCTTCCATAAGTTTCCTTGGTCATGGTATTTTATTACAGGGATCGAAAGGTAACTAATATGTGACCAAAGACTCCAATAAAACAAAGAAATAATAGGCAAAAATGACTAACACATTATCTCATTTAAAAAATATACAGTATATCTTTAATAACCAAAACAGTGTAGTACTAGCATGAAGATAGACATATATACATGGAATAATATGGGTTATAGAAATAAGTCTGTATATTGCCAGTCAGTTGACTCTACACAGAAGTGCAAAGATGTAAACTGGAGACTTCTTCAGTAAGCAGTATATTCACACTCAAGAAGAAACTAGATCTTAGATGTAAATCATTTACCAAAGTCAACTTAAAATTGATTTTTAAATAACTAAATGTAAGTTGTTTAATTATTTTTAAACTTCCAGTTTAAAAATATTAAGAGAAAACAGGAAAAATATTCTCAATATTGGTCTGGACAGTGTTTGTGTGTTTGTTTGTTTGGTTGTTTTAATTAAAAATGTTCCTTTGGTTATGACCTGCAAGCCAAAGGCAACAACAATGGAACTGAATAAGACAGTGCCAAGCAAAACAACCAGTAGAGGGAAGACACAGCCTATGGAAATATTTGCAAAGTACAATTTGATAAGAAGTTATCCACTCAGACAACTTAGAGGCTGGAAAATAACTCAATTAAAAATAGGCAAATATCAAAAAGTCTATTTTGAAATGAAGATTTGCTAACTCCAACAGCTAGATAAAAGATGGTCAACATGTATATTAATCAGGAAAATGGAAAAGGGGATATAATTGAGACATTACCTTATGCCTGTCAGAATGGCTATTATCAAAAAAGCAAAAATGAACAAGTATTTTAGAAAAATGTAGACTATTGATGGAAGTTGGTATATTCATTATGAAAAACAGAATTGGTTGGCCTTGACAAACTAATTGGGCCCTCTGCATGTGGTCAACAGTTGTGTAGCTTAGTCTGTTTGAGGGGACCCTGGCCATGGGACCAGGATCTATCAGTGGAGCATGAGCTGGCTTCTTGGAATCAATTCCCTATGGTAGGATGTTTTGCTCACCTTAATGCAGTGGGAAGGGGCTTGGTCCTGCCTCACCTTAATATGCCAGGCTTTGTTGGCTCCCCATGGGAAGCCTTACCCTTTCTGAGGAGAAGATAGGGGCAGGGTTACTAGGGAGCTGGAGCAGAGTGTGGGAGTGGGATGAGGGGAGGAAGAGGAACTGCTATTGGTATGTAAAATGAATTAAAAATGAATAAAAAAGAAAAGTGAAGCTGGGCTTTGGTGGTACACACCTTTAATCCCAGCACTCAGGAAGCACAGGCAGGTGGATCTCTGTGAGTTCGAGGGTAGCCTGGTCAACAAAGATAGTTCTAGGACAGGCTCCAAAGCAATACAGGGAAACCCTGTCTTGAAAAAAAAAAATTAAGTATATAAATAACATTTTATCCAGCAATACCACTCCTAGATGTATATGTGGAAACTTGATTTCAGAATATGTATATTCATTCTCACATTCATGACATTGACAGTGAGACAAATATTCAAAATGAATATTCAAAATGAAAGAGTAAAAATTTGGTAAAAGCATGCATATGAAGACTCATAATATAACATTATTCAGTCATTAAAAAAATAAGTCTAGAATTTGTGTAAAATAGGTGAAACTGGAAGACACTTTATGAAATGAAATGAACTAGGTAAAAAAAATAGGCAAAAACTATGTAATCTCACATGTGTGTGGAATCTTATAAAATGGAACTTGGAGAAACACAGAGCACAGTTGTCACTGCTTGTAAGTATAGATGAGGATAATGGAGACTAAGCTCAAAGATGCTAGTCATTTAGGCTGGATACCAAGTTCTGGAGATCAGGTATCATACTGTGTTGCATGTTTCAAGTCTGTCTTCAGTATGTATAGCCAAATTTAAAGTTGATGTATATGTTAATTGGGTGTATTGTAGTACTCATTTCGTGGTGGAAACCATCATATATATATATATATATATATATGTATATGTATATGTATATGTATATGTATATGTATATATTATATATGTGAAACTTTATTGTCATTTATGCAGCAATAAAAATATATTCTTGAGAAATTCAAGACTGTTCTGCCAATAGTACCCACCATTTAAGATGGGAGAGGGGAAGGACTGAGGCTGCTTTGAGAAGACAGGAAATGTGTGCTTGCAACAGAGAAGAATTGAGATTAAGAATGAATGTCAAATGGGCTAGAATTTCTGTACAAAGTACAGAAAATTCACTCCTTTTGGGTTAAAGTTATGTAGGCATTTGACAATAGGTGTTAACACAGAAATTTGGAATCAGCTACTTTGGGATAGTAAGGATATTAACAAATTATAAATCAGACTAAAGGAGAAAGCCTGGGGGTGGGGGTGGGGGGAACAGTATGAAAGTGTAAGAATTAAGTTACTATAACATGAGGTAATTGGAAAGATGGTTGAGCTCTTAAATGTGCTTGCAGCTCTTTCAGAGACCCCAGGTTTGGTTCCCAGCACCCACATGACAGCTCACAACCATTTATAACTCCAGTTCCAGGGACATGTTGTTCTCTCTGGCTTCTGTGGGCACTGCATGCACTTGGTGCACTTATATGCTGGGAAATGCTCATACATAAAATACAAACAACTAAATTAGTTTTTAAAAAAGGATGGTATAACTGAAAAGATAGTGTTCACAGGAAGAAGACACATTGCATAATATTTTAGGATGATAATTTGAAGTGATGCCACAAGGCTTGACAGTCTCTTCGGAGTCTATCTTTAACTATAGCTCTTGCGATGAACATTTAGTCATTTACATTTGATTCAACTGGCTGACACAATAATGCACTTCATCAAGTGCAAGGGTAAATTAACTTCCATGCTACCTTCAGAGTTATAATATCCACAAAGTATTATTACAACGTCCTAAGTGATCCATAGTATATAGTGCGTAATATTGAGTTCATTACTTAGTTGAGTGATCAGATTTATCTCAACATGAAAATAACGTAAGGGGTGCAAACATTTTGGGGCAAAAAAAAGCACTTCATGTGAAAAATGTAGTCTAGTCCTTTTCAGTTTAAATATCTTAACCTGACTTAGGCTAAATAGAACCAAAGTGTCCCATGGCTGTCAGTCAGTAAATGCTGACTTTATTGTGTTGGGCTGTGTGTGTGTGTGTGTGTGTGTGTGTGTGTGTGTGTGTGTGTGTTTATGTCACACATTTCTAAGTAGGTTTTAGCTTCTCATTCTGGAATTGTGCAAGCTTTCATTCAATAATATATATTTCATGTAAACTGTGATGAAATCGTTAGCTTTGCATTCCTAAAATAGCCCAAATCAGACAGTACAAAGTGAAGCAATGCCAGCATGTCTAAATTACAAACCAACTCAGAGAGAGGATAAGTAGAATATTCTGTATAGAAATACCCCACACACAATAGCACAAGCTGTCAAACCATCACTAGCACCATCTCAACTATCTCCACCACACACCACCACAACCACCATCACCACACTATCACCACCAGCCACCACATTATCACATCTTCTCTACTACCACCATCTCCACTATCTCTTCCCCCTCCTCCTCCACCACCACCACTATCACCACCTCCACTGATGCAAAACACTAACCACCTAAATAAACATAGGGCTGATAGGTTTTGGTGAGTAAAGGCAGTTGCTGCCAGGACATACAGCCAGAGTTTGATTCCCAGATCCCATGTGATGACAGAAGAAAACAAACTCTAGCAAGTTTTCCTTGGACCTCTACTGGTTTGCCCTATTAGATGCACATCTACATAAATCCGTGGTCACAAAAACACAAATAAAAATTGTTAATGAAAAAGGGTAAAACACTAAAAAACTGAGCAAAGTCCATGGAGAAAGTGCTGACCAGGGAAAGATATAGATGCACTACATCTTTGTAAGAAAAAAAATCTGCTATCTGGTGCTAAGGACATTTGAAATTAAACTCTTAAATGAAATACTCGATTGATGGGAGATGTCATTCTGTATATGTTTCTCATACTGGTTAATAATAGGAAAGGAAGATAGGAGGGACTAGGAGACAAGGAGGAAATAAGAAGTAGGAAGGAAGAGCCAAGATGGAGAGTCTGGAGAGAGCAGTATGCAGCAGCCGGCTCCGGTAAGAAGACCACATGGAAATACATAGATTAACACAAATGGGTTAATACTTAAGACAGGAGTGGCGATTGGAATCCTATTAGAGTGCAATCATGTCTATTATGTCCTATAACGGAGGGGCCGTCATGGCCATGAAGGGAAAAAACTGTGTGGCCATCGCTGCAGACAGGCGTTTCGGGATCCAGGCCCAGATGGTGACCATGGACTTCCAGAAGATCTTTCCCATGGGTGACAGGCTCTACATAGGCCTGGCCGGGCTGGCTACCGATGTCCAGACAGTTGCCCAGCGCCTCAAGTTCCGGCTGAACCTGTATGAGCGGAAGGAAGGTCGGCAGATCAAGCCTTACACCCTCATGAGCATGGTGGCCAACCTCCTGTATGAGAAGCGGTTTGGTCCCTACTATACAAAGCCTGTCATTGCTGGGTTGGACCCGAAGACCTTTAAGCCCTTCATTTGCTCTCTAGACCTCATCGGCTGCCCCATGGTGACTGATGACTTTGTAGTCAGTGGTACCTGCTCCGAACAAATGTATGGGATGTGCGAGTCGCTCTGGGAGCCCAACATGGACCCAGAACACCTGTTTGAAACCATTTCCCAAGCCATGCTGAATGCTGTGGACAGGGACGCTGTATCCGGCATGGGCGTCATTGTCCACATCATTGAAAAGGACAAGATCACCACCAGGACACTGAAGGCCCGGATGGACTAACTCCGCACTCTGGTCCCAGTTTCCTTTTGTTGTTTTTTCTTTTTAATAAAATTGCTTTTCTTTCAAAAAAAAAATACTTAAGACAGAGCTAGCCGATAAGAAAGTAGTAACTGGCCAACAGCATAATATCAAACACAGAGTCTCTGTGTGTTAATTGGGGCTGGCGTGGCGGCAAGACAAGACCAGGTGGCGGGCAGAAAAACCGTACTTCTAACACTCGATTGCTTAAACAAGTGATGTAAACACTGATAGTATGTAACAGATAAACATTTTGCCTACTTGATATTCCTTTGTTTTAACCATGGCATGACCCAGGTTCATGGGAAGAGAATCACCATTAATGACATGACGTGTTCACTCTTAGCTTCCAATAACAATGACATAATACAGAAAGTAAAAGTCTAAATTCACTATCTTCCACATGGCATCTCTTGGATGACACATTTTTATAAGGCAAAGTTCTGCTCCTTCTTTCTTGTGTTATTCAAACATGTAAAAGTTATAGAAAATCATCATCTTACCCTAATAGTTAAGGCCATGTTACAATACTGCCTCATAAATAGCAGATATACAAGTGTGAGAAATGGAAGTCTGAGTATGGTGGATGCTGGGCAGGTGGGTACAAATAAACAATATAGATGGCTCCTAAGAATGACACTTGAGGCTACATTCTGGCTCCAATGTATACATCCATATGCACACACAATCAACAACACACATGCATGAAGAAGACAATAGTCTGGCTCCTGGGTCTTGTGACTGTTTATTGCTGCTGTTTTGTTATATACCAGACTAGAATACACAGGAAAGTAATGAGCATATTGATATACATATTGGACCATGTATGTTTCCCCACACTCCATAGGTTAATATTTCTGCAAGTACCTGGATATTGAAATTTGTGTAGAGTTTTAAAAGTAAGGAAGGAGATAATGGCAGTTGTGGCAGATTTTAAGAAATCGGTAACATTTTATTCTTGTGTAAGAAAACAAAGGAAACCAAATCAACAGTAATTTCTGCCTCTCAGAGAGGCAATTTAACAGCTTGACTGTATGGAAAATTGTGGGTTTACAGGGAAATATTGCAGATTCATACATTACAAGGAACTTACCCAAGGAAGTCCTTAAAACATCTTATATACTGTTTTGAAGAGCACTGTTGTTGATTTTAAAAAAAACAGGTTGATATGAGAGAGAGAGAGACAGAGAGAAGTCTTCAGAATCCCCATGGGGGAAAAAAATCAGTATAGAGAGATGACACATAATACACAAGATTCAGAAAGAGAAATAGTTTGGGAGTTTAAGAAAGTCATTATTCACTATTCACATACATACTTTTTTCTCCACCAGTTGAAATTGGTTTTATGCAATTGTGAGTCACAGAAAAATATTTATTCAATAAATAAAAGCTTTAGTGGCATAATAAAGCACAACCACTTACATAATAAAATTGTAAGGAAGTAAAAAGAAGAAAGACACTGTAGAAACATCACTTATCTTGTGAACCTGAGCTTTCCAGCATAGGCTCTGGAGCCATATTTGTGAATTTAGATCTTGCCACCATTTCTGTCTATCCCTGGCAAGGCATGGCAACTCTTTTAACCCCTTTTCTTTATCTATATAAAGGGAAAGCCAATAGCATCTACTTTATTTGACTATCATAAAGGTGAAATGTAAAAGCTAAGTTAAGTACATAAGGAAAGGCAAAGTAAATATTTGTTCTAGTCATTACTATGTTGCTAACAAATGCCATTGTGAGATAAGCCCCATGCACATGTGATTCATTGTCACCAATCTCATTGTCTCTAAATTTCAGGAAGCTACAAGGACCTAGCAATTTTTACCTTTGCCAGGTAACAAATAATTAAAACATAAGTCAGCAAAGTAACTACTAAAATACATGTTAATCGGTAGTAAATTACTAACTAAAATATAATACTACATAACATATTTTAATAATTAACATATGTAAGTAATCACTGATATTTCTTGGTTATTAATATTTTATTTCCTTAAATTTCTTATCATTTAATACATTCATGTTTTTTTTACTTTTTAAAATAAGAATTTGAGTGTCTCATGCCTATTTACAGTAAAATGTCCCCAAACCTGAGTCAACATTTTATCCATGGGAGGCAAGTGGTTCACCTCAGAGTGAGACATTGAAATAGTTAGAGACTCTCTTGACATGTTATCTGGATCACATATCAGGAAACATGTATGAAAGAGAAGAGACCTCCCTGAGTGAATGATGGGAAAAGGTTAGTGTCCTCGTTAGGTTTCTATTGCTGTGATTAAACACCATGATGAAAAAGCAAGTTGGGAAGGAACTGGCTTATCTGGCCTTACATTACACATTGTAGTTCATCAATGGGGGAAATCAGGACAAGAACTTAAACAGGACAGGGACCTGGAGGCAGGAGCTGAAGCAGAGGCTGTTGAGGAATTCTGTTACTGGATTGCTCCTCTTGGCTTGCTCAGCCTGCTTTCTCATAGAATCCAGGACTACCAGCCATCAATCATTAATTGAGAAAATGCCCTACAGGCTTGCCTACAGCTTGATCTTATCTAGGCATTTCCTCAATTGAGCTTCTTTCCTTTCTGGTGACTTTAGCTTGTATCAAGTTGACATAAAGCTAATAAGTGCAGGAAGCTATACACTTGCAGATTGTGGTCTTGCTGGGCTGTTTACATTTTCTGCTTCTGATGCAACTGATTCTTAGGAATCAAAGCATGGACTGTCAATCTGCAACCTGTGAAATCCAATCAGGTCCATAGGAATAACAGTCATGGCTTTGCTGATAGGATGAATTTATGTTCATGTTCATGTTCATGCTGGCAGATTTTGGTATGCAAGGAGCTAAACATTTGAGACCCCAAATTCATATACTCAACTCTGTTTCCCATGTGATTGCATTTGCTCAAATGAGGAGGTAATACGTGTTACAATTTTTATTATTTATTAATTTATTATTTATTTATTTATTTATTTATTTATTTATTTATTTATTAATCCTGGGACCCTTGTAAGGAGTCTCTTTCCACCACAGCAGGATACAGAAAGCAGTTTGTCTGCTAGGAAGGCTGGCAGGGGCACTAACAGGAATGGAATCAGCCAGCACCTTGATTTTGTACTTATTAGCCTCACAATCTTTGAGATGAGCTTCTGTTATTTATGGTATCCTAGGCTGACAATATAGTGAACACACAAGTGGTGAAACAGACAGTTTGAGCTCAGAGTTTGTAATTACAAGCTATGTGACCTTGGCAAAGGTATATAATTCTCTGCTGTGAAATGTAGAATGTGATCTTTCCTTATAGAATGTTCCAAACATTAGCTGAGATCCTGTTTGTAAAATACCTGGCCCAGGGCAGATATTCATTTATTTGTGTGCTAGAAACCACCTCTCATGCATCTATGTGTCAATGGAGACAGAAAGATAAATAAGAAATACATATTCTGTGAACACAGGCAGCCATTTCTCCATGCTGTAGAGAAAGGCATGTCTTTACACTATTCCTAAAGGAATTTTATGAATGAGCCTCACCTGGTGGTGGAGAGTCATATCTGGCATTTCATGCATGAGAACTTCCCTTAGGAGATGACTAAAACTTTCATTAGAGTATAGAAAATGAATGTGACCCCTCCCCACAAAAAAGAGGGGTACAAACTAAATACAATTTTACCTGTGTAGAAAACAAGCTTAGCTGTCTCAGAAGGTGACAGTGATGATTAGCTGAGATGCTTTTTATACAATCTTGGGTCCTTCAGACTTAAAAAGCATTGTCTTGCTACACTGCCCAGAGGTGTGTGGTTTTTTTTTTTTTTTTTGTCTTGTTGAAAGCCAATTAGAAATAAACCATGTCCAGAAAATGGGTTGAATGTGATTTTTGTCATTTCCATTGGGTATGCTGCATTCGGTGACATGTTGCTCTCCCACAGGCTAAGAGACAGGCTGCTGGCATCTGCCCAGGCTGTCCACTGTCCTGGGCCAGATAGCTCCTCTCCTTCCATATCCTTTTGCAGAGTATCTCTAGTTCATTGAGGTTTTTAAGTTTGTATGAGAAAATCTCATCTCTTGCACTGGATACCTCCTGCCCCCATTACATGGAAGCTTTAGGAAGCAATGCAAATTCTTTCTCTTATGGATTCTATTTCCAAAATACTGCTTTTATAAACGAGGAGCAAGAGGATTGAGATGGAGAATACAGTCTTGCATACACACATGTGTATGCACACTCAAACAAGAACCTGCATCACCATAAGTCATGCTCATTGAGCGCTTACTGTCAGGGGCCATGGATTAAGCAGCCCTGGGGGATACTAACATGGTCCTATGGGGTAGGAATATTATTAGTGTCATGTTAAGGCAAGTGGTGGGAATTTGGAAAGGTGACATGCATAGGTGGTGAGGCTCATCTGAACACAGGCAAACAGGACACAGAGCATAGTACTCAATCTGTACCTGGCCAGCAAGGTGTACCCTCTTCATCTAAGCATTTTCAGGCCTTTGGAAAATGAACCTGTAAGTGGCTTTATATCAAAGAACACTTGTAATATGTCCTATCTCTATATCAGACAGTCTTTATGGAACTGATTTTGTACATTAATATTAGGTGATGACTATTTTGAAACATTTGAGGCTTGTTTTATGATTCAAATCATTGTACCATGTTCCTGTCAGCACCAGTCACAATAACCATATAGTAAAACCAGCATAGGTGCCCATTAGTAGATGAAAGAATAAAGAAGACGTAGCAGATGTACCTAACAGTCATTATTCAGTGTTAAAAAGAATGAGATAATGTTGGTTACAGGAAATGAATGAAACATGAGATTACTGTGTTAAGGAAGCTAAACTAGAATCAGAATGACAAATGTGACATGATTTCTTTCATATAAGTATACCTAAAAAAGAAGAAAGGAAAGGTAATGGATAAGTGTGGATAACAGAGACCAGTATATACAAGCAATGATAGCCAAAGAATCTTGTATATATGTAAAAAATAATGTCATCATGAAGACCATTATTTTGTACATATTTATATATGTAACAAATCAAACAAGCCCTTAAATCATATTTTCTCTTCACTCAATATTTTCCAAAGGCTGGAGAGGTTATGAAGAAAGTATACAAATACCAAGCAGGAGCTAGGGACCAAGTGCTACTTGTACATGACATTGGCACCAAATTAAGACAAGACAGAGTTGAAGCTCTCTCTTGATGGGAGATGTCATTCTATATATATGTTTCTCATACTGGTTAATGAATAAAGCAATGTTGGCCAATAGGAAAGGAAGATAGGAGGGACTAGGAGATGAGGAGGAAAGAGGAAGGAGTAAGGAAAGTCAAGATGGAGAGTCTGGAGAGAACAAAATCCGGGTCCACTCCCCGGTAAGATGAGACCATGTGGAAATATTAGATTAACAGAAATGGGTTAATACTTAAGACAGAGATAGCCAATAAGAAACTAGTACCTGATGAAGAAAACAGAGGATAGTCACATAAATGAATTAACAGCCCAACTGAAAACCTTAGAACAGAGAGAAGCGAATTCACCCCGCAGGAGCAGATGCCAGGAAATAATCAACTTGAGGGCTGAAATCAACAAAATAGAAACCAGGAAAACAATACAAAAAAATCAATGCAACAAAGAGTTGGTTTTTTGAGAAAATCAACAAGATAGACAAACCTTTATCCAAATTAACGAAAAAGCAGAGACAGAACATGCAAATTAACAAAATCAAAAACGAAATGGGGAACATAACAACAGACACAGAGGAAATCCAGTCAATTTTCAGGTCATACTTCGAAAATCTGTATTCCACAAAAATTGAAAATTCAAAGGAAATGGACAAGTTTCAGGATAACTATCACTTACCAAAATTAAATCAAGAACAAACAAACAACTTAAATAGACCTATAACTCGAAATGAAATAGAAGCAGTCAACGAAAGCCTTCCAACGAATAAAAGTCCAGGGCCAGATGGATTCAGTGCAGAATTCTACCAGACATTCAAGGAAGAACTAATACCACTACTCCTCAAATTGTTCCACAAGATAGAAATAGAAGGTTTATTGCCAAACTCTTTTTATGAGGCCACAATAACTTTGATACCCAAACCTCACAAAGACACGACTAAGAAAGAAAACTACAGACCAATATCCCTGATGAACATCGATGCAAAAATACTCACTAAAATAATGGCAAACCGAATTCAAAAATACATCAGAGAAATCATCCACCATGATCAAGTAGGCTTCATACCTGGATTGCAGGGATGGTTTAACATACGAAAATCTATCAACGTGATCCACCATATAAACCAACTGAAAAAGAAAAACCATATGATTATCTCCCTAGATGTGGAAAAAGCCTTCGATAAAATTCAACACCCTTTCATGATAAAGGTATTAGAGAGGTCAGGGATAACAGGAACATACCTAAACATAATAAGAGCAATATACAGCAAACCAACTGCCAACATCAAACTGAATGGAGAGAAACTTAAGCCAATTCCTCTAAAATCAGGAACAAGACAAGGCTGTCCTCTCTCTCCATATCTCTTCAATATCGTACTAGAAATTCTAGCTAATGCTATAAGACAACAAAAGGAGATCAAGGGGATCCAAATTGGAAAGGAAGAAGTCAATCTGTCTCTATTTGCAGATGATATGATAGTTTACATAAGCGACCCAATAAACTCTACCAGGGAACTCCTACAGCTGATAAACACTTTCAGTAAACTAGCAGGATACAAGATAAACTCAAAAAAATCAGTAGCCCTACTATATTCAGACGACAAAGAGGCAGAGAAAGAAATCAGAGAAACATCACCCTTTAAAATAGCCACAAGCAACATAAAGTATCTTGGTGTAACGCTTACCAAACAAGTAAAAGACCTATATAATAAGAACTTTGTGACTCTAAAGAAAGAAATTAAAGAAGATACCAGAAAATGGAAAGATCTCCCATGCTCTTGGTCAAGTAGGATAAACATAGTAAAAATGGCAATCTTACCAAAAGCAATCTACAGATTCAATGCAATCCCCATTAAAATCCCACCACAATTCTTCACCGACCTTGAAAGGATAATAATCAACTTTATATGGAAAAACAAAAGACCCAGGATAGCCAAAACAACCCTATACAATAAAAGAACTTCAGGAGGCATCACCATTCCTGACTTTAAGCTCTACTACAGAGCTATAGTTCTGACAACAGCCTGGTATTGGCATAAAAATAGACAGGTAGACCAATGGAATCGAATTGAAAATCCTGATATTAATCCACGCACCTATGAACACCTGATTTTCGACAAAACAGCTAAAATTATACAATGGGGCAAAGACAGCATCTTCAACAAATGGTGCTGGCACAATTGGATGAGGGTGTGTAGAAGACTGCAGATAGACCCATGTGTGTCGCCATGCACAAAACTCAAGTCCAAATGGATCAAAGACCTCAACATCAATCTAGCCACATTGAACCTCTTAGAAGAGAAAGTAGGAGGTACCCTTGAACAAATTGGTATAGGAGACTGCTTCTTGAACATAACTCCAGGGGCACAGACACTGAAAGAAACAATAAATGGGACCTCTTCAAACTTAGAAGCTTCTGTAAGGCAAAGGACACAGTTGACAAGACCAAACGGCAGCCCACTGACTGGGAAAAGATTTTCACTAATCCTATATCCGACAAAGGGCTGATCTCCAAAATATACAAAGAACTCAAGAACTAGTCAACAAAACACCAAATAACCCTATTAAAAATGGGGTACAGAACTGAAGAAAGAATTCTCAATGGAGGAAATCAAACAGGCTGAAAGACACTTAAGAAAATGCTCCACATCCTTAGCTATCAGGGAAATGCAAATCAAAACAACTTTGAGATACCATCTTACCCCTGCCAGAATGGCTAAAATTAGAAACACCAGTGATGACTTATGTTGGAGAGGATGTGGAGAAAGTGGAACACTCCTCCACTGCTGGTGGGAGTGCAAACTCATACAGCCATTTTGGGGATCAGTATGGCGGTTCCTCAGGAAAATGGGAATTAGTTTACCTCAGGACCCGGCAATCCCCCTCTTAGGCATATACCCAAAGGATTCACATCAATGCAACAAAGACATCTGTTCAACTATGTTCATAGCAGCACTATTTGTTATAGCAAGAACCTGGAAGCAACCTAGATGCCCTTCAATTGAAGAATGGTTAATGAAGATGTGGCACATCTACACAATGGAATACTACTCTGCAGAAAAAAATAATGGTATCTTGAAATTCGCAGGCAAGTGGATGGCACTTGAAGAAACCATCCTGAATGAGGTAACCCAGTCACAAAAAGAGAAACACAGTATGTACTCACTCATATATAGATTTTAGAACTAGATCAAATGATCACCAGCCTATAATTCACATCACCAGAGGAACTAGGATACAAGTTGTATTCTAAGAGATTCATATAAAGTCCCTCACAGAACTGGGAAGGGACAAGTCCCTCAGACCTCAGGTAAAGTGGGGGAGGACAGCTAATGGAGAGAGAAGTAGGAGAAAATGAGAGGGAGGAGAGGAAGGCATGTGCGACCAGGAGGATTGAGCCTGGTTAGGAATGGAAAATAGAAGAGAGAGAGAGAGAGAGAGAGAGAGAGAGAGAGAGAGAGAGAGAGAGAGAGAGAGAGAGAGAGAGAGAACATAAAAGAGGGAGCCAATATTGGTTTGAAGATAAAGTTGAACACAAAGAAAGGTAGAGGGAACTACAAGACTGCTCCCAACTAACAATCTCAGCTTCCGTGGAAAGGCTATCATAAATGCCCTTCCCAGAGAGTGAGATCAACAACTAACTTCTCCATGGAGTCCTCAACTAATGCCTGTTGAAAACAGGAGCAAACACCCATACATAAACACTGAGTCGAACTAGAACCCAGAAGCAGATGGAGAGGACAAGACCATGCGGTAGAAGTACATAGAGACAGCTTACCTGAACAAGGAGGAGCTAAGGGCCACTAGACTGATAGCTGGGAAGCCAACAGGGAACTGACTCGGACCCCCCTGAATATGGGTCTCAGCCAGAAGGTCTGAGCAGTCTAAGAGACCTCAGACAGTGGAGCCAGGATGTATCCCTGGTGCACAAAAGGACTTTGCAAACATATCCCCCATGGAGGGATAACTGCCTTATTCTAGAGATAGGAGAGAAGCCCTAGTCCCTACTTCACAGGACCTGTCAGATCTACATGACCCCAACTGGATGGCATTCCCCTACATATGGTATTGTGGTGGGGGGTTGGGAGGGGAGGGTGTTTTGAGTGCATGTGAGAGGGTAGAGAGGGCAAAAGGGAGGGAAGGAGGGAGGGAGGGCTGGAGGGGAGGAAGGGAGGGAGGGAGGGGGAACTGGGATCGACATGTAAAATAATAAATTAAAAAAAAAAAAAAAAAAAAAAAAAAAAAACGCTTTGACTCCAAAATTTAAGTTGAAGAACAAGTTACTGGGGAAAAGTATTTCTATTTTTGTTTCCACAGAAAATGAAAAGCTGTGGATTCCTTCCAGACTAATGTGGTTTGATCACACCAGACCACCTGAAACAGAGTACAAGCTAATCCTACATTCCAAACAGCTGGACAAAACAGCCCTACAGACTACAGCTAGGATATCTGAATCTTCTTCGAATCCCCCAAGACAGGGCCCCTTACCAGCAGGAAGTTGTATGGAAAGAACGACGCCCAAATTCCCAAATATTGTGTATAAATGTTTGTTTTCATTTAATTGGACTTTGTTTTATAAAATTAAATAAAAAATAAATAAAAAAAAAAGAAAAGAAACTAGTACCTGGCCAACAAAATTATAACAAATACAGAGTCTCGGTGTCTTAATTAGAGCTGGCGCAATGGCGGGAAAAGACCAGTGGCAGGCAGAAAAACCTCACTCCTTACATATGGCACCCACGTAGCTAATAAGAACTTCCACTTTAAATTTAACAAAAGCTTAAAAAAGGTTTTACAAACAAAAGGACAGAGACGAGCAAGGTTTCTTGGTAGCAGCATATTTCTTGGCTGGACTCTGATTTGCGAGAGACAAGCAGATATTTGCATGGCTCCTTTAAGGAAGGTTTCCAGACTCAGCATAAGCAGCAAAAAACCACAGGGCTTTAAAAAAGCACTGCTAACAAATTATTGGTGTGTACCACAGCTGGCAATGGCAGTGACCACACCTCCAAGCCGGCAATATGCTGCTGGATGGCAGCACAAATGAAGGCAATGAGCACAGCTCTCATTTCTGGTAGTAAAATAGCCACCGCTATCTTGGATAGACTGCTGCTAACATAGCTATGACTTTCATTTTACCAATGTTGTTGTTTACCAGATAAAAGACTCATGGCCAGACAAAGAAAAAGATTTACAGTAAAGACAAATTCACATTAAGAAAACACGCTAAAGGTTTACAGTGTGTTCTAAAATATATGTAGGATTTGGAGAGAAAAGGAATAAAATGGTTTTAAAAAGACACAGAGGAGCGGGGTGTGGTGGCACATGCCTTTAATCCCAGCACTCGGGAGACAGAGGCAGGTAGATCTCTGTGATTTCAAAGTAAACCTGGTATGCAAAATGAATTCCAGGACAGATGAGAGTTACACAGTGAAACCCTGTCTCAAAAAAATGAAAAAATGGAAGAAGAAACAGAGTAATAATAAAGCCATGTAAAACTGAAAAGCTCAGAGAGAATCTTTATACTGTATGGCATTATATTGTCTTTATATCATTTGACTGCTGAGGAAACAACTGTTAAAGGAAATACTGCTGGATTAATTCAATTTATATATTTTAAAAATGCTTTGACTCCAAAATTTAAGCTCAAGGACAAGTTACTGGGGAAAAGGATTTCTATTTTAGTTTTCACAGAAAATAAAAAGCTGTGGGGGAAAAGGATTACTATTTTAGTTTCCACAGAAAATAAAAAGCTGTGGATTTCTTCCACACTAATGTGGTTTGAGCAAGCCAGATCCTCTGAAACAGCATTCCTGGTGATTCAACATTCAAAACAGCTTGAACAAGGCAGCCTTACAAACTACAGCCAGGATTTCTGCATCTTCTTAGGATATCCATGACAGTGCCCCCTATCAGCAGGAAGTAGTTTGGAAAAAATGACACCCAAATTCCCAAATATTGTTTATGAATGTTTGTTTTCATTTTTTAAATGGGGTTGGTTATAAATGGTTAATGACAACAACCAATCTCTTTTTAAAGGTAAAAAAGAGATTATGGTATGGATAGGAATACTTTGTTTTGGAATGGATTTTCATTTATTGCTACAATTTAATGTCAATTTTTTGATATGTATATTTCTCCTCTTGTTTAGGTGTTGTGTAGAAATGTATAATTCAATACAGATTATAGATAGTTACCTATGACAGTTAAAACTTAGAGTTAAGTTACTTAGGTTTTCAAGATGTATTTGAGATGAATAGGCATTCTTCAAACCTTTCAAAGACCTATAGAATATGGCATTTAAAATGGTTTAGGGTTTTTCTTGACAATAAGGCACAATTGCTCCTGGCAATACCACATGTGTCATAAAGGAAGATGGACATTGAAAATAGCGTTATGAAGTTTACTTTCAATATGGCAAGACTAGCCATTGGGACAAGATACTGCTCTTGTCTGGACTGTTTGACTTTATGCTGTATAAACTGAACATGCAGGACCCACAGAAAAGTGACTGCTGATTCAAGATGGACATTGTTACAGAGTTCCTGCTTCATGGAAGAGTCTGCCAGACAGTCTGCAGGACACAGAGAAAAGTGACTGACCAACTGCCAATACAAGAAGACAGTTTAAAGTTTCCTGCTTTGCTGAAGAGTCTGCCAGACACACTATGGCCTATGGGCTGAAGATGGAAGATTACAGAAGTAGTTCGGGTGACTGGCCAGGCAGTGAGTTGTCTCTGTCATTTCTAGAGTTTATATACTCTCCTTCTGTGGTCTTTGATTGAGTTGAAGACAGATAGTTATGGTTATAATTTTCCTTAGTTAAGCTTAAAGATAAGTTACATTTAAGACTTTAGACACACAAAGATAGGATAGATGATGGAATACTTTCTTCAGATCTTGCTAAATGTTAATGGACTAAATATTGTTAACTGTGATTCGTACTTGATAAGTGTTGTGTTGTATATTTTGCTATGTTAAGGTTAAAACCCTTCTTTTTATTTAGACAGAAAAGAGGAGATGATGGGAGATGTCATTCTGTATATATGTTTCTCATACTGGTTAATGAATAAAGCACTGTTGGCCAATAGGAAAGCAAGAGAGGAGGGGCTAGGAGACAAGGAGGAAAGAGGAAGGAGTAGGGAGGAGTCAAGATGGAGAGTCTGGAGAGAGGAGAACCACCAGCTGCCTCTCCCCTGTAAGATAAGACCACATGGAAATACATAGAAATGGGTTAATAATTAAGAAAGAGCTAGCCAATAAGAAACTAGTACCTGGTCAACAGCATTATATCCAATACAGAGCCTCGGTGAGTTAATTGTGGCTGGCACGGCAGCGGGACAAGACGAGCAGCAGGAGGAAAAACATTAGTTTTTTTGTTTTGTTTTTTGTTTTTTTTTTTTTTTTTTTGTAATTTTTGTATTTATTGAATTTCCTAGCCACAGTTTTCCCTCCCTCCATTTCTCTCAGTCAATTTTCAAGTATACTAGAATCATCTACTTTGCTTCTTTTGTGGTACAGTCTCTACATTACTTGTTTGTTTTTCAGAAACAATTAGGGACTTATTTAAATTCAAAAAACAAACTTTGATTAATATTCTAAAATGAAAGTCATCTCCCCTCAAAAAATTATGATATATACAGAATCTATCATCATATTTTATAAATTCTATCAGATATTTTTCCTCAGTATTGAACCTAATTTTTCATATGAAGTTTATAATTGGACTTTGCAAAATTGAACTTTAATCTTTGTCAAAGTTATATCCCATAAATTAATTGTTTAATACTTTTTATTTATTTATTTATTTACTTATTTTATATAACCAAGACCATTTAAAGGAAGCCAAACATTTTTAGACAACATTTGGGAATTTGAGGGTTGTTCTTTCCAAACTACTTCCTGCTGGTAAGGGGCGCTGTCATGGGGGATTCGAAGAAGATTCAGAAATCCTGGCTGTAGTCTGTAAGGCTGCTTTTTCCAGCTGTTTTGAATGTAGGATCACCTCATACTCTGTTTCAGGCGGTCTGGCTTGATCAAACCACATTAGTCTGGAAGGAATCCACATCTTTTCAATTTCTGTGGAAACAAAAATAGAAATCCTTTTCCCCAGTAACTTGTCCTTCAACTTAAATTTTGGAGTCAAAGCATTTTTTTATTTAATTTATTATTTTACATGTCGATCCCAGTTCCCTCTTTCTTCCTCCCTCCTCCCCTCCCTCCCTCCTTCCCTCCCTTTTACCCTCTCAGCCCTCTCACATCTACTCTAACCACCCTCCCCTCCCATCCCCCACCCCAATTCCGTATGTGGGGGAATGCCATCCAGTTGGGGTCATGTAGATCTGTCAGGTCATGTGAAGTAGTGACTAGGGCTTCTCTCCTGTCTCTAGATTAAGGAAGTTATCCCTCCATGGGGGATGTGTTAGCAAGGTCTTTGTGCACCAGGGATACATCCTGGCTCCACTGTCTGAGGTCCTTTATACTATTCAGTCCTTCTGACTGAGACCCATATTCAGGGGGGCCTGAGTCAGTCCCATGCTGGATTCCCAGCTATTAGTCTGGTGGCCCGTTAGCTCCTCCTTATTCATGTAAGCTATCTCTATGTGTTTCTGCTGCCTGGTCTTGACCTCTCCATCTGCATCTGGGTTCTACTTAGACTCAGTGTTTATGTATGGGTGTTTGCTCCTCTTTCCAACCGGCATTAGTTGAGGGCTCCAAGGATAAATTTGTTGTTGATCTCACTCTCTGGGAAGGGCATTTATGGTAGCCTTTTCACGGAAGCTCAAATTGGGAGCAGTCTTGTAGTTCTCTAGACCTTTCTTTGTGTTCAGTTTTATCTTCAAACCAATAATGGCTCCCTCTTATATCTTCTCTCTCGCTCTCTGTCTCTGTCTCTGTCTCTGTCTCTCTCTCTGTCTGTCTCTCTGTCTCTGTCTCTGTCTCTCTCTCTCTTTCTCTCTCTCTCCTGTCTTCTATTCCTAACCAGGCTCAATCTTCCTGGTCGCGTGTTTTTTCCTTTCTTCCCACTCATTTTCTCCTACTTCTCTCTCCATTCGCTGCCCCCCCCACTTCCCCTGTGCTCTGGGGGACTTGTCCCTTCCTGATTCTGTGAGGGACTGTATATGAATCTCTTAGAATACACCTTGTATCCTAGTTCCTCTTGTGGTGTGAATTATAGGTTGGTGATTCTTTGCTCTATGTCTAAAATCCATATATGAGTGAGTACATACTGTGTTCCTCTTTTTGTGACTGGGTTACCTCATTCAGGATGGTTTCTTCAAGTGCCATCCACTTGCCTGTGAATTTCAAGATACCATTATTTTTTCTGCAGAGTAGTATTCCATTGTGTAGATGTGCCACATCTTCATTATCCATTCTTCAATTGAGGGGCATCTAGGTTGCCTCCAGGTCCTTGCTATTACAAATAATGCTGCTATGAACATCGTTGAGCACATGTCTTCATTGCATGGATGTGGATCACTTAGGTATATGCCTAAGAGGGGGATTGCCGGGACCTGTGGTAAACTAATTCCCATTTTCCTGAGGAACCGCCATAATGATCTCCAAAATGGCTGTATGAGTTTGCACTCCCACCAGTAGTGGAGGAGTGTTCCCATTTTATACTCTCTGTCTGCTTACACAGGGAGAAGTGAGTGTTTGTGTGGGAGACATGGCTTCTTTGTTGCTTTAGAATAACCATCTCATTACTTCTCCAGAATACTGAGATCTGAAGAAAATGGGTAAGAAGAGGCACTATTTGACTTGACTTTTGAAAATTCCAGATGTTGCTAATATATCTTCCCTAGCCTGCTTTTCCAGGTGCAAAATACCCTGTCCTCTAACATGGCATTTTATCTTTGAGAAAACTTAATGAAATGTGTTATTTTCAGGACTTGTAACCCCAAGGACACTGTGTAACCTTAGCCCATATATTTGTTACAATTTCTTGTTGTGATGAGATGGCTGATTTGGCAATTTAATTAATGTATGATTTTAGTTCAGAGTTCAAGAGTGTAGTCTATCATGGCAGAAAGTTATGGTGGGAGTTGCTTGAGAAAGATAGTCACCTGGCATCCACAGTCAGGAAGCAGAGAGATGGATTCTGGTGCTTTGCTGTCTTCCTTCAGTCTGGTACCACAATTCCAAATTGTGCCACTCACAGTCATTCCATCTCAATCAACATAAACCTTTATCTCCTTGTGATCCTAGGTCCTGTCAACTTGATAATCAATATCAACCCTCATTCTCCATAACAAGCTATGCTATGCAAAGCTCATGCAGTGTATATCTGGGAAACAGCTTGCTGTGTAGACAATGAACACAATTCTTTCTCCCAAAGCTTGCAGGGTCAATTGTGGTAGCAGAAGGCATGTAAAACACCCACCAAAGAAGACAACTAAATGTGGCAATGAGCCGGGATTATCCCAAGATAGATCAGTGTTTCTGCCTAATGAAGAATTAAACAAAAGAAAAATGCCTTGAAGACTGTGTCTTAGATCATTGTGCTTAACTCATACATGCAAAACAGGGCAGGTGTCCTTGTTAATACTGGTAGCTTTCCTCAGTGTTCAGTGCTTAAGGGAGCTATTGATCTTATTATTTGCAAATGGTAGGGCATTGTTGAGTGTGCCACAGTGCAAAAACCATGAGAATTTGTCTCAGTGGTGATAATGATGACACATGTCCCCAGGTGAGCACTATTTGTGGGTGAGGAGGGACTATTACTGTCATCATTTCTTCCTCATCAAAGGCTTACTACAAGCTGTCATATGGAGTAGTGACTGAGCCCCACTCCTGTCCCCCATCCTGCCAGGACCAAATGTGATTTGGCACAGACTAAGATGAGTGGGTCTCAAGCTCTCCCCAGGGGTCTCAAGCCAGTAAAGAGCTTTGATGCATTTCAGGCCTACAATGTGATTTTCGGCTGTTCTCCGTGATGCCTCCAAGCTGCTTCAGATCTTTGTCATATGCCAGCCCAGCAGGGACAAGCTGACTATGGTCTCTTGATTTCTTTCATTGGAAAGCTCAAATATCAGTCCCCCTGGAATATTTTCTGAGATTTTTTGAAACTTTAAGTCTACACTGGCATGGGGGAAGGGAAAAGGCTAAGGAATTGCATTGCAGTGGGTAATCCTAATTAAAGGAAGCACCTGGCCCCACAAGGTTGGCAACCTAGAACTTTGGGCATGATAATAATAAATATTAGACAGTTTTGCATTTGTTGTAGGGACATTATATGTTGTCTCATTTGAACTTGTGAATGAAGTACTATTATTATGTCTACTATGTCCATTACACATTTATAGTGATGCAGGTAAGTCTCGTGGATACAGAGGTGGTAAATTTGAGAAACTTTGAAATCAGCTGTTCTGGCTGCCTGTATATTCTCTCAGGCCTCAAAACATTGTAGAAACTGGATTTGTTTTTCTGCTGAGTTTTATCCCAATTCTTAAAAGGTTTTTAATTAGACCACAAATTCTTATCATGCTCTCTGTGATATACTACTTATCAAGATGTAAGCATATTCAGGGAACCTTGTGTTGAAATACTGGGTTTGGCCTTATTATGGAATGATTGTTCATATTCTTTATATAGGCAGTTCTGTCATCCCAGACACTGCTGTCTGTGTTTGAGAGGCTATCTAAAAACAAGCTTTATTATTGCAGCATGCTGCTGACAAGTAATGCACCATTGCCATCTATTGTAATGGAGAGTAAGTTGATTTACTGCAAAGGATAGCAAGCTAAAAGTCAGCCTGCAGTTGGGGACTGCAGTTTACTCTTCTCTGTTCTTCAGGCCTATTACTTGGGAGCTTCAGACAACAAAGTAAGAAGCCTTTTTCTCAAAGGCAAGATGTGACCTAGTGAAAAATCAAACCTCACTCAGTCTAGAGTCGTGGATCCTCCTGGCTGAGGAAAATGAGGAATTATTTGACTTAGTTGATTTAAACTGAAAAGGAAGCATTGATACCATCTATTGTAGAAGCAACTCTGTGTAGATCTAATACCAACAGCACTGAGTAGCAAGACTGTGGCTGAGCCCCTTATGGCTTCACAGCTTGATAGTAAAGGAAATGCCTTCTCATCCTTTCATGCTGACACCATTTCCTATTCCCCCTGGAGAAGCAAATAATGGTTTGGTGGCTTGGGAGGACTATCTACTGCACCCCATTGCCTCCCTGTTTTCTCAGTTTTTCAGACAACTTACCTGGGGGGGGGGTGAGTTCATATTGACTTTGTTTCCTGCTGGCCTTCAGTAGACTTGTGATCTACTGATAAGTGTTGAGATCATTTATGAGAGCAGCCAGCATCCTGGGATTCCTTGCTTCTGATCTGCCATGGACTGGGCCTGGATATACTGTTCATCTCTGGAAGTCACATCAAAGTTTTATCTCTTTCTTCATTCTGTCAGGAACCATTCACATCTGGCCCATTCAGGAAAGTCTGACAGCATCAATTATTCTAGGAGATTGGCTTGGATATATACTGGATCCCCTTGCCTTGCTCTCTTTACCCTGATTCTGGGATAGCTCATCACTTTAGTTTGGTATCAATTAATTCTGTCAACTTTCATGGGTTTGATGTTTGTTTGATGATAGTATGAAATCCCTATGCCAGCCCAGAGACTTCAGAAACCTCTGGCTGATTCAGCTTTGATATGTTTCCTATTTGTTCATCCTGTGATTCATAAAGGAAAATATATAGATTCAGATATTTAGTAGAAACACCCATTGTAGATTTATAGCCAATTGGAAACATAGAAAGTATAAAGAAATGTGTTATGCTTTGGTGAGGCAGTGTGTAGGAAGATGATAAGAACAAAATCCCTATTTGTGCAATCCTAGCTAAGAGATATAACAGACATTGCTGGCTTTCAGGTCATACAGTACCCATGCTTTCTTATGGAGATATTTCATTTATTACCTTTTTTTTTTTTTTTCAGTTCAGCTCAACAGATGTTTCTAAGTTCAAAGATCTGGCAGCTCTTGAGAGTCAAAGAAAAACAGGGCCTTATCTTGATTGTCAATGAGCTTCTGAGGTTTACTGTAATCTGTAGGTGCCTTCAATAGATTGTTTCATTGAGATGGTCAAGTTTGCATGGAATGTAAAGGGGACTTGGGAACATATGGGAGAGACAACACTTTTGCCTGTGGTAATAAAGAAAAGGGAAGATTGGCAGAGCAAACAAAGAATAGAGCAAGTTATAGACCATAAACTTGAGATATGCTAACTCCAAGAGTCTGATGTTAATAGAGGGTGAAGTGCGCAGAAAGATGCTCAGTGTTTGTTATTAATGGACCATCACGAAGAGTCACGTCTTCAGAAACTGAGAAGGAAGCTCTAAGCTTCAATATGTTCTTGTGTCCAGGAGCTTAGAGTCCAGTGCCTGAAGATACCACTGAATTACTCTCAGTTTCAAGCTATATCTCTGATTGGTGTCACAAAAAACTTCAGAAAATCACATCCCTAATAATACAGGTATGACAAGGAAACACATGTCTGAGCACTAATTATGCACATTTTCCTAATCAAGGATTTCTACTCTTGTTCTGGGAACAACTAAGATGTCTGTGAAGCTACAGCTCACAACAAATCCATCACATGGCTACACTGCCTAGTTGTTTGTGAGTCTACTTTACTTGATTTATTTGGTCAGCATTAAGATGAACCCACTGTGAGTCCCATAGGAGCCTTCACCATCATTCCTCCTGCCTCTCTCTCTCAATCTCTCTCTGTCTCTCTCTCTGTCTCTCGCTCTGTGTGTGTGTGTGTATGTGTGTGTGTTGTGTGTGTGTGTGTGTGTGTGTCTCACCAAAGATGAAGGTACAGTGGCAGTGGGAAACAAGATTCATCAAGTATGTATGAATATGTAAACTTTTTAACAACACACCTAGCAAGTAGAGAGCAAACTTTTGAAATGCGTTTAAGTGCTACACAAGACCTGTCTGCCTGTCATTCTATGCTGCCAGCAGAGCAAACCCTCAGTCAATTTAGTATTGTGATCACCATGAAGGAAAGTATAACAGCCTCTTTTAATGAAATAATCCTTTCTTCCTGCCCTAATCAGCTGATTGGACTCTCTTCTCGGATTAAATAATAATGGTCATATAATCTAATAGGGCGAAAGAAAATCAGTGAAGTATCTAGATAATGAAGAGTTATTTCTCAAACCACCGTAATAAAATTTATCTGCCCTGCCTTATACAGATCTGGAATCTTAATATGTATATGCAGGGAAACATACTGGACAGAGTTTTGAAGTAAGCAAAAAAAAAAAAAAAAATCTGATAAATAAAGTATATGCCTTGCTGAACTATCTTACTTTCTTGTTGGGAGGGTTGGGGAAGCAACAATGTTGTCTAACTTAGGATACTTTCTTATGAGAAGGATGACCAGAAACACCAGTTCACTGAGAATTTTCCCTCTGCCCCACTCTGTGTAGGAGATTATATTTTAATTTGGTTACTAACCACATGGGTTGCAACACATAGCTGTACTGTTATTAGTTAATGCTGTTTCTTAATTGTCTTTTAACTCTTTTTTCTGCTGTGTGACAGATTGCATAGCATAAGAGAAGTTTATGAACTTAGAAAGAGAGCAATTCACTTTCTATATCGTAGATAGGCCAATGGGTGCAATCAAGCCATGCTTCTAAATGATGATTTCTTTACTTGCAAAATAGGAGTTGTGGTATCTATTTTCAGGATGCCATTGCTATTGTGAAGAAGAAATACAGTTCATTTACAATATCGAACTGGTCATAGATAGTGAGGTTTGAATGAGAAATGTCCTCCACAGGGTTTGAATCACTTGGTCACCAGCAGGTGTCATTGTCTGGAAATGTTGTGGAACATCCCTAGAATTGAGTCACTGAGGCAGACCTTGAGACTTCAAAGCCAAGTCCTACTTCCAGTTCACCTGCTTCCTGCATGTTGCTGCAGTGTGACAAGCCAGACTACTGCTTCTGTGTCTTGCCTTTTATGCCCATTGCCCTGTCTTCCTCACCATTTTGGATATATTCCTCTGGAGTTATAAACCAAAATAAACTTTTTTTTTTTTTTTTTTTTTTTTTTGCTTAGAATTGTTTTTGTTAGGGCTTTTTTTTTTTTTTTTTATCACAGCTGAGGCGAAGTAACTCACTGAATGATTGCAACTATATTTTAAAAATCTTCAAAATAATTTGATGCCATATTGGCTTGGAGGATGGTCAGTTGCTACATGAGAAATTCAATTACTTTGAGGTTGCCATGTTGTGAAGGAGTCTTGGGTGCACAGAGACAAAGTGAGAAAGGGAGGAACATACCCAAGCATGCCTGGCTATTGTAGCCATCTTATCCTGGGCACCCCATACAGAAGACAAACGTCTCTGGGTGACTCCAGCATGCTTATGTTTACCTATAGTTTCACAACAGACTCTGCTCTCCACCCAGAGCATATGGGTAAACCCAGACAATTCCTACAACCCTGAAGAAAATAATGGCATGCTATGTTATACATAAGAAAAGCCATATAGTTTCCTATGAATCAGTCTTATTTATTGTACACTTCTACTCTCCCTTTGCATCATGTACAGTCAGAATGCACAGATGGGACGACCACGTGTTAAAATTTTGTACATGTATTTATCAATTAGTAGTATACCATATTCATGAATTGATATAACATGCAGATCTCAAAGCACTTGGCTTTTATTCCATAAGTTTACAAACATTATCTTTGTTCAAGCATGTATAGCAGATAGCAGAGTGATCATATGAATAGAAAATAGTAGCTCTAGGTACTGGACAGATGGCTCAAATCTTATTAGTGTGTGCTGCTTTAACAAGGGACCCAAGTTCAGTTCAGTTGCCAGCTTCCATAAGGTAGCTTACAACTTCCTGTAACTCTGTATTGGATTTGAGGGGTCTGGCATCCTATTCTGGTTGCTAAGTTCACTTGAACACACAAGGCACTTGCTCAGAAACACACATGCACATAAATGAGAATAATAAAAACAAATCTTTAAAAACAATGATTATTTATTGAGAGCACATGACATGTGTTCACTAAGCACCAGCAACTCAGAAAAAGAACATGATAAGAAATAAGCAATACAGGGTTTTTTTTTCCTTTAAAGATATGTAGCTGTCTAGAAAAGGAAATCTAAAGATACAGAAATTTTGGAGAAATTGCACACATGTGTTTTTTTTTCTAGGGTTGGACTTCTAGAAGAAGCAAGCTGAGGCAAACAACTATGGAAGGTTATAGTTATTGCATATTCTGAGGCAATGATTCTGTTATGTAAATGAGGTTGTTGCTGACTCTCTTTTCTGTGAACAGCCACCCAACATAAATCTTGACATCAGAGGTCAGAAATAAGAATGGACAACTCCATCAACAAACAACCTTTCAAATAGATTTCTAAAAACAAAAAACAAAAAAACAAAAACAAAAAAAAAACCCTTGCTTCATGAATGTATTTCTTCCAGTGACACTGAGTAGAAATAAACATGTAGTGTTCCATTTTAATTCACTGAAAGCAGTTTACTATATCTAGCATGAATACCAGCAAAGGAGTGGAGGGCGGGAGCTGGTGGTGAGCTGCCTCTCTGGAGAAGCAGTGAGAATTAATCTTATTCAGCCCCTGTGGTGAGATTAAAGCAGAGTTGAGCACTGTGATAATGAAATGCAAAGGAGATGACAAAACTGTATGCTCAACAGCAGAGCTAGAGGCAGGAAGCCATCATCAGGGGACTCTAGAACCACGTAGAGCGATAAGGGAAACAGGTTAATAAAAAGCAGACCCCAGGGTCAATGGGTGGGCAAAGCCCTCATTCCAGACCATTTCCCTTGTGATGCTCAAGGGTTCTCTGGCAACTGTGAACTTGAGGGAATGCAAAACAAACACAATCTCAACCTTTCTGTTGTCTAAGGAGCACACTGATGCCCAGTAAACTGGAAATAGTCTTCAGGAACATGACCTGCATGCCTCATAGCCAGACAAAGCCAACACCTAAGCACACCAAGTGACACTGTGAGGAGAATCTGAAGCTTGGGTACTAGACTTGTGGGCCCAGCATGTGCGTAAATGCCCATTGTTTGGATGGCAAAAGTGATCTTCTGATGAGCATTTCAGGACTTCCAGTGTCAAAGATTATCAACAGCTTCTCTCATATATATATATATATATATATATATATATATATATATATATATATTAATTTCTCAGCTGTATCACCCTCAACAGAAATATAGTTATAGGTTATTCAAATCTATAAATTTACCTGATGATCAACTTGCAGAAATACTCCAAATTTGTTGCCATAATAAATTAGGGATAACCCTTAATGGATCCCAGTCTTACAGAAATGGATGGTTCCATACATAGGTCAGGTTAGTAAGGAGTGAGCCACAGATAATATGTAATGAGTTTATGTGGTCTGGATTTCTGCAATTCCCAAGGTAGAAGTACCATGCAGAGATAGACACATACATATTTCACCTTAAAACTATGTTATGTTTAGATGGTTAAAGGCACTGTTTGCTCTTCTGGAGGACTCATGTCCCATACCCAGAAGCTACATGCCTAGCAATCCATCTCTAATTCCACTTTCAAGGATCCAGTGCTTGTTTGTGGCCGCTGTGGGCACTGAATATACATGATGTACAAATGTGCATGCAGACAAAACTTGCAGAAAAATAAATTAACAATGAAAAAAACATGAAGAAAGCCATATATGCATACATAACCACATATAAAACAACTGTTTTGTTCCTACCTGTGTGTGTTTATATGAGTGTATGGTGTGTGTGTGTGTATGATATGTGTATCTAAAGATGATGAGTGTGTTTCAATGTATAATATATGTGTGTTTTAGTATATGGCATATGTATATGAGTGAGGTGTGTGTGAATGTGTGATGTGTGTGTGTGCATGCTGAGTGTGAATGTGTGCAAGTGTGTGCCATAGCATGCAGTTGGGGGTGTCTGTCCTTGACTGCCTCCTTGATTGAGATTGACTTTCTCCTCTTGTTTAATGTACCAGGAAGGATGGCTTCTTAGCTTCCTGGGTTTCTTCTGTCTCCGTCTCCCATCTCACCTCAGCAGTATTAGGATTGCAGCCATACCCTGTCAGACTCTGTATATGCAGAGTCCAATGTCCAATTTAATTCCTTGTGATTATGCACCAAGTGTGCTACCCACTGAGCCATCCAAAGCCTCATTTCTACTTTTCTTATAAATCATTTACAGTGCTGATACAATACACTATTCCAGTTGTACTAATCTAAGAAGGGTATCATAGACACACGAGAATTGAGAAGCTGTTCCATACTGATTGCTCTATAGAATTTATTTTGTATAATTTCTAAGGTTCTTTTTCCATACATAATTTAAATTCATACTGAATGTATTGAGTTATGTGAATCTGAGTTTTGGAGGTAAGGCACTGAGATTATGCTTTTGTGTGGAATTGGAAAGTTGAGCCATGTGTATTTGTAGAAAGCTTACACAAAGATAGAGTTAAGAGTTAAGATGTATTCTGTGCTCTTGTTGCTAATATATGGTAAAATTACAGGCAGCAAAGGGAAGATTTTTCATCATTCATGGTATGCTTTAAAATTCCGTTCAGCTGGGTGATTAAGGGCTAGCTTCATGCTCATTTTAGGCTCTGACGTTCAACATTGATGTTTTTCTTTATCTTGGCATGTTCACAAAAAGAGTCTGATGATGCTTGAAGGAGAATAAAGTTCCTTCTGTTTTTCTCAGAATGAAAATGAATGTACTTATTAGTTTCTAAAAATTGTTTTATATTAACCGCCTTCCATTATTACTCATTAAAATATCTCCGCGCTGCTGTTAAATACTGAAGCTTTGGGAATATAAACAGTGCTTTTAAGGATTTTGTATGTTCCTTTAATGGCAATGAAGATTCCTAGTGTCAAACTTCCTAGATCTTTCAAACTGGTTCTTTTATGCATCTTGAGATGAGGTGATGGATACAATAGAGGAGGCTTGATGGCAGCAGGTACATGTGTGTGACCAGCTTCTTCAAGAGTTCTGCCAGGTTTCCTCAGGTGATTTGAGATCAGTGATGGCTGCTACATGCTTATTATACAGAAAAACAAAATAATGTATTAGATAGCTCAGGTGTGGGGCAGGGCTCCTCCCTTCCTTTTACCAGCTGATCTCATCTTGAGTGTGGGAACCATCTTCTCACTGAGGACAAACAGTATTTGTTTAAACAGTGAAGTACCAGGGAAGAAAAAGCCACCTAAACACAGGAAATGAGATGGAGGAATGAGCTCACTCAGCATGAAAGAAACCTTCAAGAATATCTTGCTTCCTGAAGGGTGGGGATATCTATTTTTTGACCTCCTCAAATCTTTCTCTACCCAGGGAAGCATGCAAGACTGGTGGAGAGCTGCTCTTGAGCTGTTAGAGGATGTGATGCACTGAGATGATAGAATCAGCCATATTTCAAAACTTGATCTTTTTAAATCAAAGATGATTAAATATTTCAATAATAATTGTCTTCTCTAAATGGTTCAGCTTAGGACTGGACAGAAAGCCCAGGGACAGCTGGATGACAACAGTCTATTTGAACTAGGAGGGTTGTTTTTGGTTGAAGCATTAAAGAAGAGAAAACAGAAACGCTATGTACAGGATGAAAAATTCCACTTTATCATAGGCATCTGGACATCATAACTCCCACTCCCCAAATGAAGGAGCTTTCCAGAACATGATCTGAGCTCTCTCTCTCCCTCTCTCCCTCTCCCTCTCTCTCTCTCTCTCTCTGCCTGTCTTTGTGTGTGTATGTATGTTTCTGTGTGTGTTATGTGTCTATTGTTTTAAAAACTGAACTCCTAGAAGCAATCTGATTATTTTCATGTACAGACTTCCTACTTCACACACAAAAAACAAGATTTTCTTTGTAAATTGATCTTGGAGTTTCTCATTTGAGGTGTGAAAGAAGCTGATGGTATTGTTTTCCTCTTAAATATGTGTGTTTGACTGTTTTGTTTCTTTTCTTCCCTCTTCCCCAGATATAATATGATCCCCTAACCTTATCAGCCCTTTAACTGTGAGAATTCTCATGGCTTAGAATGAATTCTTGGAAAAAGCATTCTGGGATCCAGAAATGTCACAGTATCCTTCTCTGCCAACTGCAATTATTTTCCCTGTTGATTTTTCATCGTGGTGATCTATTTATCTAATACCAAGATATCATGTCAGGACACCCTGTACTGAGTTCAGTGACCGTGGGTTCCCCACACTCTGAGCTGGCTGGCTTCCTTTGTCCCTGGCTGAAGCCAGGCTTCAAGCTGATCACCCTGCTGACTCTTCTAGGAAAAGCTTCTGACTTTTCTGAGCCTACTAGTTTCAGGAGGCCCACTCTACAACACTCCTAAGGAGAGTGTCATCTTCTTGATCACAGGCACAAAGTAAGAGAGGTCTTCTTGTGAATGCCCACGAGAATAGAGAAAGTGTGTACTTTCTTGTAGAAATGAAACAGAATTTATGAAGAGGAGCAGACAGTGTTTGTTCTTGCTTGGCAGTGTGCATAAGAAGGCTTGTGCTTTAAAATAGGCAGGGGCAAATTCCAGTGAATTTGTGTGTGTTTGTTTGTGTGTGTGTGTGTGTGTGTGTGTGTGTGTGTGCTCTAGGAAAAAAAGACTTTGGGAACATGGAGGGAGCTGAAAGAATTCACAGAGGCAAATCAATGAGGCATTGGGAAGTCAACAGTAGGCACATTTCCTTTCCTTCAGAATAGGGGGTATACATAGGTTGAAAACACATCTTCCACTCTCCATAGCCAAGTGAGAAAAGGGGCTTCCTGATTTTTCCAGAATAGGGCAGTTGGCCTCTAGGGCAGGTTTCCTGTTACCTTGAAGGACCTGGGAGGACATGCTGAGAACTCTTGGTCAAAGGAATGTGGGCTTTCCTTTGCTCTGTGATTTGGGGACTCATGCTGAAATCCTACTTGGTTACTACCTTGATATCTTCCCTGTAATCTACTGTATGGATTAAAGCATCTCTTTCCTCAGTGGATCAGAATGCACTGGTCTTAACCCTAAGTTTTAACCTGAATGTTCTGTATTTGTAGTTTAATTTAGTCCTTATTCTTAGATTTTCGCCCCATGTAAACCTGCATTATCAGAGGTAATCACTACTCCTATGACTATACTGGACACAGTTAATTTCAAGAACAGTAGTACAAACATTCAGCTATCCATGTTTGGTCACATTGCAATATGGTGTTGACAAAATATATATCTGCCAGGGCTACCTCTGGATAGGTGTGGCACAGTCTGGGAAGCCCCTTACAGGGCCCACCTCTGGATGTGGGATGTCCCACAGTACTTCTCCCCTTCCAGTTTGAGACTGGAAGCAATCAATTCTAGCTTAGCTGCAGAGAGTCGCTGGGAGACAGAGGGTTATGGGCATATTTTCATACATTTTACTGCCTGCAGGAAAGAAATCATTTCCCTCTCCAAGAGCAGACGGTTGTTCCTAGGCTTGATTTCCTGGTAATGGGGGTGAAGTGCATCTGGGTATGTGCGCATATGGGAATATCTGTGCCTCAGGATCCATGGTAGCTAGCAGGGCTGGTGGCTGAGTCTGGATGGTGGGAATACTTTGCCAGGAGCATCTAATGATTGTCAGCCAAACAAAGATTGTGAAGGGAATCAGCACCCATCCTTACATCGTCTGTAGTTCCCAATATTGTTGTAACTTTAACTAGTCAGTCAATCCCCCTCTAGGACTAGTTTTGTAATTCTACCATGACAAGAGGAAGGGGGAACAAGTTGGTCACTTAAGAATGTTACAGAGGGCTTTTGAATGCCATAGACGATTTCTAGAAGAAGTTGAGGGGACAAAAATAGACAATGCCATGGTTGTTCCAGCAGACATTAGATCCAAAATAACTTAAACTCATACAGAACCATCTAGTCACACAGAAAGAAATAATGTCTCAAATTCCTCACCTAGGAGGACAGTAAGGCAAAAGAAAGTACTCAGCTG